>NW_024532898.1:0-90405 GCF_016097555.1 Gigantopelta aegis | reverse complement strand
AACTGGCGTACATTTCACCTCTTTGTGTATCATCAAGTTAATGTATTTACAAAATTTTATGTGTACTCATCAGTAGTAGACTGAGTAGCAGATATACCATTTCTTGAGTACTGTAATCATGTTTGTCAATTCAACATAACATTGTACCTTGTAATGTCTTACAAGTATTATTGTTGTTGCCATGGTGATAAATACAGGAGTTAAAAATTGGTGATAATAAGTTTTGAAAGATGGTTCACCATTTGCTGCATATTTTGCCAAATATCTACTATAAGTATTATATCAATAATTAATTCAATATTAATATTGGTTCTCTATTATGAATTAATAGTAATAATAATCTTAATATTACTGATAGCAATAATGAAATAACACTCTGTACCTTTGTTTGCATACTTTGTAGTTATTCGTTGGCTACTGAGATGAAAAATCTCCAAAGATGTATTTGATATCTTTAATTATACAATTATTACTCATCAGTGCTTTAGATACATATTTAATTGAAAAAATGGTTGTCTATGTTACATTTCAAAGTATAATAAGAAAATTGAGTAATCCTTAAAAATTGCCACTTCCATCATTTATTCCTTGAATATATCTGATCAAATCTTTAATTTGGTTTCTTCACTTCTAAATCATCATTTGCTATTCTTTCACTTTCAGCATCCTCTTTAATTAAAAGTAATTTTTGTTGTGTAGCATTGACTACAAGGATAGCAATAGACACTTATTGAATTGAAATATCTTTGTAAAACAGATTGTTGTGTTTCAACCAATATAATTTTTTCAGAACATAATGTCTTTAAATATGGGAGTCATTATTAGCATTATTTTGCCATAACATTGAATCTTGACATTATTGTAAAGTTAACTAGGAACTGTACCTTTCAGATTTTTAATGCTTTTTCATAATCTCCTTCCCCTGTGGTTTTAGTCTCTATAATCTAATGAGTAAAGTTATCTAACATTTTATAGGATCATTATATTTTACTCTCTTGGGCTCTGTTGTCATCTTTGATACTCTTTTTGCCTTGTTTATTTCAATCTCTGCACTTGTTTGATCAAATATTCATTTAACTAATCTCTTTCTCTTTGTATCTTTTTTTATATCCAGCTAAATTTTATAAATAGCTATGGGTTGGCTCAGCAAAATCAATAACAGAACTCAACCTTGTATCCTTTATATTTAACCTTTTTTCTGACATGTTGCTGTCTGCTTGATCTTTCAACATGATGTCGTCTGCTTGATGTCGAAGGTATTATTAGTTCCCCTTCTTTTATCTTGTTATTTTTCTGTCAAAATTCTAACATTGAGCTATAAAAGTAATGGACCAATAAATGTCAATCCAATAGACACAGTACAGGGGAGGCTGTTGATTTGTACTTTAGGCATATCAAAGTTATCATCCTGGACACTACTTTAGATATGACAACCTATACAAACTTCCTATTAGACACATTTTCCGGCTTTAGATAATGTCTGCTATAAATGTCAATACATTCACTACAAGTAGTGTTGTCCCAAGATTGAGAATGATTTATTTTAGGCAATGGAATATACTTAGAGCTGATTGATTCACATATTATTAATTTCATTTTCTACTTTTCTATGAACACAGTTGTTATGGACAATTAGGGTTAAAAGGAAAAAGAAGATAGAACCACATATTTACTAGGTATTCCCCAAGATAAGTATTCCTTTTAAGTCAAAAACATTTTCAATTTTACTGACAATGTCAGAACTTGCTTCCTTGAAGTCATCCTTTTGTGCAGCTGTCCCAGGTATATTGGTAATTTTTTCACTCTTCCTACATTTCATTTCAGTGACGTCCTTGATAAAACTGTGTTACAGTATCACCACAAGGACATCGGTTATATGTGGTAATGTATACATCTGTAGCCGAAGATAGGTTTTCTTTGAGTTTTCTAGTAGCCACTTAACCATGTACTAGACATGACCTACATCACTTTCTCTGTCAGTTCTAAGGAGTCAATTAACTTTCTTTCTCCAATATCAAAATTATACAAACAGCTCTAATTTTTCATGTACTGTGACATTATTAAATCAGCTACATGATGAAGGGCATTTTATGATTAGAATTTCTGGCTTCAAAAACACCTGCATTGAGTTCACCTGTTTGCTAGTCTTGTAAAGTTGTATGATGTCTGTAAAACAAACATATGCTTATTAATATAGTCTGTATTTTTTTGTTAGAGATGGCACTGAAGACTAGGCATTGAATATTAATGATTAATGAACCCAAAATAGTGGCATCCCTGTTAAAGTTCACAATATTAGAGCTATTCATATATTAAACATGTCTGCCAGACTGGCCACTCCATCAACTGGGATAACCCTTCTATCCTAGCTCACCACCCTTTCCTCTGGCAAAGAATCATCCTTGAATCTTGGCACATCAACAACAAGTGGTCCTTCTATCAACGTGAGAAGGGTCCTCTCCCTGGAACTTACCTTACATTACGGTCCCAATATGCATGTAAAGCAGCCCACCCACGCTATACATGCCAAGATGCATAATATCAAAGCACTGCATACGTAGCAGCCCGCCCCACGCAACGCGTGCAGGAATGAAGATTGTTTATTGTATTTGTACCTTAGCGTGTAGTATAAATAGAAGCTTTTTTACTTTTACTTTTATTATTTAAGCCACTGACGAAGATAGTCGCTCTGACTATTGAAACGTTTGGCGTTAATATTATTTTTGTTTGGTGAAATAAAATGAATATTGAAACCACATATTAAATATAACTTAGTCTATTGTAGAAGCTGCTGCTACAAGGAAGAGGATTGAAACATAATTGAAATTCTTTTCTGAATTACCAAGATACACTTTTGCTAGAGAGTAAAGAAAGATTTTTTGTCAACCATAGTGAATACAAAAATATAATAGTGATAAACATGTGCTATTGCTATAGGCAAGTAAAGTATTAAAGTCACAGTTTACTGTTGATTTGTTTATAAGATGATTATGATGAATAATAACAAACTATTACAATTAAAGTATGTTAACTTTGTACGCTATTACAAACGTAGCATTATGAAACAAAAATCATGACAATCATCAGACTCATTAATCATGTAATGATGCTTAAATTGGTAACTGGCTGTACATTTCACCAATTTGTGTACCATCAAGTGAATGTGTTAAAAAATGTATGTGTTTTACTCATCAGTAGTAGATGGAGTAGCAGATATATAATTTCTTGAGTACTGTATTCATGTTTGTCAACACAACATAACATTGTATGTTGTAATGTCTTACAAGTATTGTTGTTGTTACCATGATGATCAATACAGGATATAAATATTGGTGATATAAGTTTTGAAAGATGGTTCATCTTTTGCTGCATGTTTTGCCATGTATCTACCATAAGTATTTACATCAATAATAATTCAATATTAACATTGTTTCTTCAATGTGTATGAATAGTAATAGTAATCTTAATATTACTGATAGCAATAATGAAATAAATGCTGTATATTTGTACATACTTTGTAGTTCATCGTCAGCTACTTAGATGAAAATCTCCAAAAATGGATCTGATATCTTTATTATACAATTACACAGTTATGCTCACGGTGGTCGGCGGTGGTCGGCCCGACCACTGCTAGGTGGTAGCCGACCATCAACCGCGTCTGCCTGACCATTTCTACGCTCGCGAACGACTTGGCTACCTTCGCCGTAGCTACGCATGCGCACACGTTTATCATACGTGTTTGCCAGTAAAAATGGCGCTGTTGGTCTAATTCTTGTGCTACGGAGGACGAGGTCGAGGAAGACGTACTGCCTCGCAAGAAGCAGAAGCTAGAAGTAGATGAACTATCTTCGGCTCTCAATCTACCACTACATCGAGCGGCGGTTCGAAGCAGTCACGAAAGTTTAATGCCGGTTGGATGAAAGGACGCAAGCAGTGGCTGGTGTGTAAACCGGAAGGTATGGTAAACTAATCAAAACACCAATTAGGAACAGAATGCAGGAGCAAACATTAGATTCATTACTACGCATTGCTAAAGAAGGACCACCCCTCAACTCTTTCCCTGTCGCTGAAGCTGTTGCTCTATGGGCCAGTAAAAAACAAAGAATATTATACCACTAATTTAGTCTGTACATAAAACTGGACAGTACTCATTCCATGTACAACAAATTTGCATTATTCTTTGTTATTATGTAATATACATGTGTATGATTATTTTATAATTGGCCCCCCTACTAAAACTAGTCTACGCAGAACCCTGCAATTATTACATCATCTGTACTTTAGATATATACTTGATTGGTTGTCTATGTTACATGTTCAAAGAATAATCAGAAAATTGAGTAATTCTTAAAAATTGCCACTTCCATCATTTTTCCTTGAATATATCTGATCAAATCTTTAATTTTGCTTTTTCATTTTATTGGAAGTGAACATATGAAACAGTCTTGACTTCTAACTTATCTTCATTTGCTATTCTTTCACTTTCAGTATCCTCTTTAATTGTAAGTAATCTTGTTGTATATCATTGACTACAAGGATAGCAATAAACACTTAGTGAATTGAAATATCTTTCTAAAATCGATTGTTGTGTTTCAACCAATATAATTTTTCCAGAACATGGTGTCTTTGAACATAGGAGTAATTATTAGCATTGTTTTACCATAATATTGAATCTTATGACATTATTGTAAAGTTAATCAGGAACTTCACCTTTCAGATTCTTGGTATCTTTCATAATCTCTTTGCCCTGTGTTTTTAGTTTCTGTGCAAAGTTATCTAACATTTATAGGATCTGCCTGTTATTTTCAGTCTCTGCATTTGTTGATGAAATATTCATTAAACTAATCTATTTCTCTTTGGCGTCTCTTTCTATATCCAGTTATGTCATATGTAAATGTGGTTGGCTCAGGAAAATCAATAACGGAACTCAACCTTGTATTCTTTCCATTTAATCTTTTTCTGACATGTTGCTGTCTGCTTGATCTTTGTACATGATGTTCTTTGCTTGATGTTGAAGGTAAGTTATTTCCCCTTCTTCTATCTTTTTATTTTTCTGTCAAATCCTAACATTGAGCTATAAAAGTAATGTACCTATAAATGTTAATCCTAATACACATAATACAGGAGAGACTGTTGATTTGTACTTTAGGCATATCAAAGTTATCACTGGGAACTGCTTTAGATATGAAAACCTATACACACCTCATGTTAGACACATTTTCTGGCTTTAGATAATGTCTGCTATAAATTTCAATACATTCACTATACAAAGTAGTGTTGTCCCAAGATTGAGACTGATTTGTTTTAGGCAATGGAATATACTTAGAGCTGATTGATTCACATATCATCATAGGTGTAGGAACAATTTTGTCATTGTTCCTACATTATATTGGTAATTTTTTCACTCTTCCAAAAATTTTATTTCAGTGAGGTCCTCAATAAAGATGTTTTACAGTATTACTACAGGGACATTGGTTATATGTGGAAATGTAGACATCTATAGACAAAGATAGGTTTTCTTTGAGTTTGCTTGTAGCCACTTAACCATGTACTAGACATGGCTTACATCACTTGCTCTGTTGATTCTAACAAGTCAGTTAACTTTTCTTCTCCAATATCAAAATTATATAAACAGTTCTAATTTTTTTTATACTACTGTGACATTATTAAATCAGCTGCATGATGAATAGCATTTTTAATGATCAGAATTTCTGGCATTGACAACACCTTCATTGATTTCACTTGTTTTTCAGTCTTCTAAAGTTGTATGATGATGGCTGTAGAACAGATGTATACTTATTAATATAGTCTGTATTTGTTGTTAAAGATGGCACTGAAGACTGAGTATTTAACCTAACATTACAGTATTCCTGTTGAAGTTCACAATATTACAGCCATTCTTGTGTAGAAAATAATATAGTCCATTATAGAAGCTGCTGCTATCAAGAAAGAAGAGGATTGAAACATAGTTGGAATGGATAGATATGCTCTTCCTATACATTTTTAGTTGACAGATGCTTCTTACAAGCATTGTAAACTTGAACCATTGTCACATATGAAAACTTCTTCAGGTACTTAGTTTCAAGGTTGTTTAGTGTCAATTTAAGAGATATTAATATTATGCTTCACATCTTTGTTGCCATCAAATATAAGAATATAGGTACAGTGTTAACATCAGCCTCGACAATTAACAAACTCTTCTGTAACCACTCATGTATAAACTGGTGGATTGGCCCTTGGACTCTCTTACTACGTTTTCCCTAAAATTTTTTTGCTTGCATTGTCTTTGCTTTGCGCTTAGCTCGATAGACTCTTCTCAAAATAAAATTTGTGTTGTTGTGTGAGATAATGTACAGGTCAGAGCATTTTACTATTCCCTCAAACATGATTATTTTTATCTGATAATTGGAAATTGTCTGCAATTGCAACAACTCTAGTAATACAACTAGAATCACGGAGGTGTGTGTTGAAGTGGCTTGAGATCAATATCACAAAGCGATTAGCCATGATAACAGTAGTGTCATCTCTCCATAATAATACATGACTAGAGAAAATCTGTCAGATTATTTCCAAGCTCTGTAAAAATCATTACTTTCTTCACAAAGTATTCAAAACTAAAAGAGATCGCATAATGATAAAAGCAAAAACTAACCATTAAAACAACATCTCTCCTTTATAAGAACACATGACAACTAAACTAGCAATCAATGGAAATCTGACTAATCAAAGCAATATTATTTTTTCAGTCATAATTGTAAACTAATATAGAAATAGATAAGTCTATTTTTTATTCATGTTTTCAGTTTTAATATTTTTTCTCACTTTCTTTTAAGAAGCCATGAAATATTAATGATATAATTATAATGAATAGAATATTATAACAAATTATTTGCTCCATATACACATGTGCTATATATTTATTTTTTCCCCTAGGATGGCAATTCTCTACTGCATTCTGCCTGCTATGTGTTGGATTTTCTTTACAACCACGTTCTACATCCCCAACTGGTAGTATGGACACAATACAATACCTGCTAAATGATTTGAACTTAAATCCACTGACTCTTAACCACCATCAGCAAATACCATTACAACTTATTCCACCAAATCTCAAAGACCAATTCCAGTTACTAAAGTTGTTTCAACCATTTCTTCAACATAATATAGAGTATCCAGTACAGTCATATGCCAAAATATTTATCTGTGGAAAAAGAAATGCTGGTAAAAGCTCTTTAGCTGCTGTTATATCATATCGCGCTAATAAGTGGTATTATGAAATTGATCCAAAAAGTGTGTTGAAGGTGTTGTACTACAAACCACTGGAATTGACTACAACAGCATTTGTAGTAGGGAAATAGGAAACGTTGTAATTTTTGATCTTGCAGGTCATGCTGAATATTACAGTAGTCATGCTGCTGTGTTGGAAACACTTCTATTAAGTCACCAGCTGTCTTTGTTGTTGTCAGTAACCTTGATGATGACAAGGAGACCATTAAGAAAGATCTCTATTTTTGGTTCAATTTGTGGAAAGTGTTAGCACAAACTTAAATACTTCAAGTCAACTCATCATTGTTGGAAAGCCATATTGATCTTGTACGTGATGTCATGAACTTTCAGTCCATTGTTGATGAAGTTGCAAATGATGGCAATCGCTTTCAGAATTATAAGGGGTTCCTGACAATGGAATGTCACCGACCAGGAGGGAAGGGTGTCAAAGAATTTATTGCTAAATTAAGAGAGAGCTGTGAAGCTGCTGTGGACAGGAATGATAAGATGAGCTACTACTGTCATTGTGTAAATGCTTTTCTACAAAATCTTGAGGTTGTTGCCATTAGCTTAGATGATCTTTGTTCATTATTTAAGGAAAGAAACGAGCCCTACCTTTTGTCTGATAGATCTTGTTTGAAGGAATTCTTAACCATCCTTGGAGAGAAAAGGTCTCAATTTTGTACCTAGGTGACTGGTTGATTGTTGACAAGAAAAGCCCTATTGACTGTAGTAATGGTGTTCTATTCAATAGGAGTATTACTCGTGTTCAAAAACCTGTTGCCAGTAATACTGGGATAATGCCTCTATCTACCCTAGCTACACTTTTTCCCGATTACATATTGATATGTTAGTTCGTTTTTTAACTAGTTTACAATTCTGTCACCAAATGGATGCGCTGCTGTCAGTACTATCACTAACAATATAACACCTGAAAAAATCATCTATAGAAAAGGATGACAAGTTCTTATTTTTTTCCTTCTCTTATAGATGAGAAGAGACCTCCTTCAGTGCTTACTATGAAGCATGGATTGGGTTGGGTTATGGTGTCCCAATCCTCATCAATTTCTATCTACAAGATTTTTACATGTCCTTCTCTTTCGTATAGCTTACAAATTGTCTTCCTCATTATGAAGCTGGCTATGTGGGATACCAGTCCAGCAATTCCAGAGTTACAACGTGACTGCACTATGTGGAAAAATGGGATACTATGGAAAGATGAGAACAATACTGAGGTGATGGGGGAAGTCTCTGAAGATAATAGATGTGTTACAATACTTGTGTCTGACATTGATTCAATACAAACTTGTCAATTGCATACATCTCTCATTAAAGATGTCCTTAACCTTAAGAATGAGTTAGGTCCATGCAAAGCTCACCAGTTTGTTATTCCTCGTGGAATTGCTAAGGATGTGATTGATAAGGAAGTTAGACATCGCACTCTTTATGCCCTTGGAGAAGTAGCACGAGGTGTTATACTTAGAGGTCATGTTCGTGATAACAATAGACTCTTAGATAAAGCTCTCAATATAAAGGCTATCGTTGGTGAAAATGAGCCATTCTTATGTATTGACCCCCAAGTGACCATTGCTCTTTTGGATGACAGTAAGAGAGACTTGCGTTTACCAGATAGTCACATTCAACACATCCAAGAAGTCTGTGGAACGGACAGGGGGAGTCTTTTTCATTGCCTGCTGATTTACTCACCACTCAATACTAGAACACTCAATACATTAGTGTTTTTTGCTGGCCGTAATCCTTTGGTAAGTCAGTATTACCTGACAGAACATGTTAGAGGGTTTATTGTATTTCCTTTTATAGAAAATAGCCACCCCATGTATAAGAAAAGAAGAAATGGCTATCCTTCCAAATAATATTTATTTAGTGACAAAGAAAGGTAAAATAATGATGCTTCTTTAAATGTAACCATTTTAGTCCCAAAACATTCATTATCTTAATTATAATGGAGTTATCAATAATTGTCTTCTTGTCAGCAGAAATATTGGTAGAGACTGTGTTATAAAAAATGAAAATACTAACAAATACAGCTTATCTCTTATGGAGTTGTTGACAGTTTGCACATGTTAGTATGTTGACATGAAGATTTAAGCAGTTTAGATAATATACATTGTATTCTTCCTGCAAATATGGATAACCAAATAATTATCATTATTATAAGTGGGAGCCCATAAAACTCAAAAATGTGCAACTACATGGTATAACATGAAGCAAGATCACATTAAAAATATTCAGAGAAGAAACACATTAAATATTTCATAGCATATTGCCAAGCTCCAAGTATACTACTGTTGTTATCTAATGCTTTACTAGCTTTCAAGTAGGAATCACATGATTGGCTTGTAAGTATTGAAAGTACCGAAGATCAGGAAAGTTTCGTGTTAAAAAATTCGAACATTGAACGATTTACGAAAAAATTACACGAACATTATTACACATTGAAATAGTAGGTTAATAAATTTTCGTTCACACCTCTTATGTTCAAAATTTTTTTAACACGTAAATTTTTTTACATGGAACATTTGTACAATAAAGTTTCCCAATCTACGGTAGTTTATTGTTTGACTGTTCAATACTACTCTGTCAGAAATGTTTGAATAGCTTTTGTTTTCATTTAATACAATGTTACAGGTAATCAAGAGTCAAGCAATCTGCATCCATTGATGATTTTAGTCCCTTTCCTAAATTATGTGAGTTTAATAGAGTCATTTTTTCACAATTGTTTAATTTAATTTCTTTTAGCTGTTAAACCTACAAGACGTGAACTATTAGTTTCAAACTAGTATGTATTGATACTTTATGGCGTAATATTGGTAATGGTCTGGGAGTCAAGTTTTAATATCCCAAGGTTTGGCTGAATCCAACCAGTCAAATCAAGCAAAACTCGACCAAGTTATTCAGAAGTGGTTGGACATGAATGGTAAAGATGATGGTGCTCCTGTCACATGGATCACAATATTAGATCTTCTAAAGGGACCACTTGTTGACAACAAAGCCCTAGCTATGAAGATATACCAGTCACTGAAAGAAGAAAGTTCAAAGAACAGATAGCACCAAGTAAATATACAATATAGACACATGATGTTGATACATAAAATTTAATCTTGATGCAATTAATAGTTGTGACTGTGATAATATTGACATTAGCATTAATCTGCTCCGTAGATTCTGTCTGACTTAACATAATATTATTTTTGTCTCAGTTTTTTATGGGATGAACTAGAAGTTAATATATTTTTAGTGATTTTTATTGCTCTATCTCTTGCCATATAATGTTTGTTCTGACTCATATAGCAATAAGGATTATGTGTATTGCTCACATAATATGTTTTAGTGTACATACTAATTATAGTTAAAAGCTATCCAACTATCAACTTGTGACATTCTACAAAAAGATTTGTATATAACATGTCACTTTTATGAGGTTCACTTTATATCCAATAGAACCTGCTAGGAATCAGGTACTGCTAATACACTGAAGGATATGACACTGACAAGTTACCTATGGAACATCAGGTATGATTTATCTTCTTATGTTGTAAGTCATGTTAATTTTGGTCATTCATAAATTCAGTTCCTTAATGATATAAATAGACAATGATTACATCATCAATCTTTCCTATTGTCTATTTATCACATACTTACTCTACTCAACAGCAACAATCCTCACAAGAACTTTCAAATGAGCCCAAAGAAAAGACTGTCTCTAGTGATAGTACACATCAGGGTAATGTAAGACAATAATAACCATTTCATATAATATTATATGTGATGACATCAACTAATCCTTGTATCACCTTCACAGTCTATGTTGTTATAGTTGGCATAGTGTTGTTAAGTAGTTTACTTTAGGTTAATATGTTGTATTAGTTTTTTGTTGAGATCAAAATTCATTATTCTTTTTTTGTATTTTCTAAATAAAATTTAACTCAGTTAAATTTCCTTTTGTTGTACATTGTGTAGGTACTTCTGAGCCATCAGAAGTATTTCGAGTATATTTTGCTGATATTTGTGATGCCATTGAAGTTAAACCTCTGCCCATTGTTAACCGGTCTATTCTGCTAACTTGATATCATCAAATTTTAAAGATGATGTGTACAAAAGTATGAGGTGGTGATAATTATGACAAAGCAGACAAAGTAGTTAATGAACTACAACGACAGGTTTAAGGAAAAAGGAATTGATTTTTTAATGGCTATCTGTGATTTTCTTCTGAGCCAAAACCATAACATTAAAAGATATTGGCATAAGAATGAAATGTCAACTAGAAAGTGAGACATTTTATAATACACAATATTATAATTATATTGGAAAAATAAATATATATTTTGTATAACTGAGTCTTTAATGATGTTATAATTGAGTAATCTACGTATACAAATAATGTATTTATTTTTTATGTACTGTAGGCTAAATCCACCTACTTAGTATCTAGTCCTCTACATGCTTCAAAGTGAAAGTGTTATCAAACACCAATAACATAAATTTACACCACTTACCACATGACAGCATGTGTCAACTCACAAATAACTAAATTACAAGTTGCCTTAGCCACATTAAGGAGAAAGAGTGTGCAAATCCCATTCTATAGTATTAGAAAGACTAGCTTGTGATCATATTTGCAAGTTTAACAATTATGTATGTGATTAAATTGCTAGGGATATAATTAAAATTTCCTTATATGGTCATTGTCAACATAATTGCTGGAAGAAATATTTGTGTGAATTTTGTCCACGTAGAACCAGTTGGCACATACAACATGCAGGTATGGGCACAAACAGCTTGCAGGCATGGGCATCTATCTATTTTTTTTTAGCCAAATGGTTTATAATAGCAAATTCTTTATGGTATATTTTTGCTTCAGCAAGTAGCTGTCTTGCACACTATAGAGATTATTTTGTAATTGTGATATGAAAATCACAAAATGTGATAATATGTATAAGCAGTTAGTTTGCATGCTGTGAAGTGCCTCTGATCATCTTTGTTTGGTCTGAGTGTACATATGATTCACACAATTATCAAACACTCTCAAATAACAAGCACTAGTCATTGCAGACATGCAAGGTCCTTAACTTCAACTACTCAAATTACAGGGTAAGGCTTGGAGATAGGCTTTCTAGTAAATGGTGTGATGGATAATTCTAACTTAATTTGATTTACCTTCTTGTCTGAAATATTTTTGATGGCACAGTCACATGTATGTACTTTTGTATTTCGGTCTGGACACTCCTTATATTAAAAAGTTGATAACTACTATAATTTAGATTGATGAATAAGATAAATCTATTGCTTACTTTAATAAATTTGACTTAAAGTAATCTCATTATTCATATACTGAGTAACTATTTTTCAGTTACCTCATTTCTTTTGAAGTAATTATATATAATTATTATTACACAGGTCTATTTTAAAGAATGTTGGTAGTAGGAATGAGCTTTTTCAAGTTTAGTGCTGCTAAAGATCAACAATTACTAATTGAAGAAATGTGGGCTAAAAATTTAATACCTGCACAAGTTATTTACACCAGTAGATTCTTCATATGAAATTACTGGTACTGGATTGTGGGGTGACAAATTTGAATTTCCTGAAAATACCATACTTATCAGTGGAGTGTGTTATATATCAGTATCTAGTTCCATCTCAGCTCAATAACCAGTTACAGTTCAACTAGAACATTGTGCTAATATTACAGATGAGAAACAAGCAGAATATCTCAGTTTTTGTTGTTGCTAAATCTGTCCACCCTTCAAGTTTGAATACTCTACCAAGAGGATCATTTTGTCCTGGTTCACAATATGGCGTTATACCATCTCAAAGAATTTTCATTCCTAGCTATAGTAGTTGTGCTTCACCACATTTGGTCTATATCATTATGCAACTAGTAAGTATATACTGATCACATATACATGTATGGATAAAATGTTTTAGAGAGTGCTGTTGAGCTCAGTCATTGTATGTTTTATGTTATAAAGTAAAATTTTGAATTAAAACCAACATATTAATTATACCACAATACCTACTTTATACAGTTCCTGTTGCAACTATCGGCTTTATCTTCTAACAAGTAGTGAATTGGGAAACCTGGAATATGCATTCACAGTTGTTCAAGATACCATATATTCTTCTTAAATTATGTTCAATGCTTTAAATGATTTTTTTAATCATTATTTTCTCTTATATAGGTAATTCTAAAACTACCGTCTAAGTTTTGGTGACGAAGAAGACAGCTTTCCATTTTGTTTTGCTACTAGGGTATCTTTATCACGAGAACAGGGTTATAGAGAAGAGAGTTTAAAGTTATTAGGATTCCCTGATGAAGCAGTTCATGGGTGGGAAATGACACCTCTACGTAGACCACTAGTAGTAAGTGAAATGTGTTTTGTGAGTGAGGTGTGTGTGAGGGGGACATTGGTATTGATAAACAACATATGTAAGCTACATGTACTAAGTTATCTTTTTTTTAAATTTTAATTACTCTGATGTAGATTAACAAGAAGATGCTGATGACTTTAATCAGTCATGGAAGTTTTTAATCCTCCTAATATTCCTGTAAAAGTATCTGCTAATCCTAGAATGAGCAACTTCAGAAATAATCTTAAACATCCTATCACAATTGAAGGCATTAAAGTTACTGATAGTCCAACATATCTGACAATAAACCTCAAATTTGATTACTAGATCACTGCCCAGTAATTTACAAAGTAAGTGTTTGTGTAACAATTGTATTTGTAGTATCCCAATATATATAACTATTCTGACCATTCCTAAATAATGTCATTAGAGATATTATTTTTAAGCTAAGTGCCCAAGCACAAGTCAATTTATTGTGGTTGTTAATATTCTCATCATCTAAGCCAGATTATATATATTATATATACCTTCAGTACATCCAATAATGTTTGTGTTATATAAGTTTGTAGGTCATTGTAATAACAAATATATGTCTAAAGGACCACACTTATAATATACACAAATGACAGACTCAAATAACTCATCAAGGCTTTAGAAATGAATTTAAAAGCTAATGAATTTTATTCCAATTTATGATAAGTATGCCTTCATTCAGTGATACACTTATTAATATTCAGTGTGCATTAAAAGTGAATGATGAAAAAAAGTCAAGGAGTATAGGAAGAAGGGTTGAAAAACAAAAAAGATTCTAGTAGCTTGTCAGATATGTCATTCAACGTCCAATCACAACAAGAAGGGTTGTCAAGAAAAGGCAAACATAAGTAGAGTAGATTTGCCCATCAAAATCAAGGCTAGTTCAACTTTTTTTATAAGAGAGATTTTCTTAACGACACCTTATGTATAAGATTTTGACCAAGAACTCCTGTATATTGCTCAACAGGACACTTCTGTTTAAGCCATAACTACATAGTTCATAATAATCACACAGATGTATGTAGTACTAGAAAGGTATGTACATGCACATGTAGGTGTACTTATATGCAAAAGTGCATTTTGTTTGTAGAAGCCCCTTTACAAAAGAAAGGCTTTACAAGATTGTTGTCCATTTCTTGAGAGTTTGACTTATATTCGAAAGAAATTAAGTCATTACTACACATCCTTTTTTATATTAACCAAGTCATCAACCTTCAATTAATGAAGTCTATTTAACAGTTTTACCACTATTCATTGAAGAGGTGTGATATAGTAACTATTGCAACATATATACATTGACCCTTATCCTACTAATCCTTTTTTATAACAATAAGCTCAATTGGTACACATTTCCGAATTACTGAAGTATAGAGAATTCTCTTAATAGAAGTGTTTGTATTTTATTATATTTTACAACTTTATTGATTAGAGAATTAAAATTTACAATATTGACTATTTTTCTATTATTATGCGGCTCGATGTAACCGCTTACTTAATGTTGTCCCCAAGAATCAAATCTATGACAAATATCTAATAAAAAATTTACCATGTTACAAGTCTTAGCATACCTTTATATAAAATGGTAGTAGTAATATATTTTAAAAATTTAAGCATGTTAGCTATACTAAGAAAATTAAATAAAATAATAGGTATGGGAAAATCCAGCAATTTACAGTAAATAGGCATAATTAAGTCGGCAGTTTAAGAAAATGAACATGAATTTGTTAAGGAATTCATGTTTACATAACCTAAAAAAGTATCATCCAGGGTACATCAGTATAGGCCATGCCTATTCCCGCTAAAACCTTTCACCCTTATTTTAAAAGGATATCTACTGTCATTACAATCATACAATGACCTATGTATTCATGTTCAATCAGCATAACTATACATTCATAACATTTTGAAAAATGTTACTACTGATAAGGAGTAAATGTACTTTTTTGGTTATGATGTCACAACGTTTAAGAAGGAAGAGACTTATTTTGACTATTTGTATATTTACATAAATATAAGAGAATTATTCAATTATCAATAACTTGATTTCATTTTTATTCAGTATCTGTTTAAAAGAAAGAAATCTCTTTTATCTCAGCATCAAAGAGGTTAAACCATTCTCATGTAACATAGAGGGATTTTATGAACTAGATAGATTATTATAATTGCCCATATATATTTTTATATCAGGTTTTGCACTTTAATAAACAACTTTAGATTTTTTGTGTGTAATTCATATCATACATCATGCATGATGAATGAGAGAAGAGACCAACTATAGTGATTGCTTGTTATGATTTGTCAACAAATTAACAGTATGGCAATGAGACAATTAAATCCTTATTCATTAATGTATATAAATTTTAATATAGTAAGTAATTTCCAAGGCTAAATTAATTTTATAATTTTATGTAGATACACCTCCATCTTCATGTCAACTAAAAAATTTCAAATGACTTGTTAGGTGAGCCATTTAAGTGGAAATGAAGAGATTGTGCTTTCACAGAATATAAATATATTTATTATATAAAGTCATTTTATTCATTAGATAAGGAACCAAAGAAGCGTCACCTGTTGACATTACTTCAATCCAATAAGTATATGTGGAATGATATGGTGAAACAACTTGAGGTGCCTATCGTGATAATAATGTCTGCAAAGTACAATAAAGCCATCTGGGGATTCCACAAAACTGCTGAAGTCCTTCAGGTCTGGATGGATAGAAGAACTCGAGGGCCGGTTTGTTGGAAAATCAATTATCACTTTTGTATAAGAGCCACCTATAGAAAACACAAGTGTACTGAATAATATATATCAGTTCCTAACACGACCAGACATTCAGAATGAATATCCTGTCTTCTCATCATCAGACTGTGTAAAAGTATTTTTATTTAACAAATATTCCTTTGTTATCACTCAAGGTCAAGATGATCCCACTAGTTCTTCCAATATCTGCTCCTATTCCTCCATCCTCCACCCGTTTGACCACCACCTGCTACAAAGAAATGGTACACACTAGACTCAAAAGACTTATTCCTATATTTATTCTATTAGGTCGACCTTATCTCATTCTCCACCTCCAATTGCATCAAAAACATGCTAAAATGAAAGGTCTAGAGTATTTATTTCTGTATGCTCCACAGTTTGAATGATCATTTTTCTTCTATGGAGTAGATGAAATGGAGCTCCCCTAATGAACTAGGTCACAAGTTTAGCTGAAGCTACGCTTGAAGTTTTTTATATTAGCCATCTATTTCCCCCTACCTTTTGACATAGTTTATAGATATGCAGCAGCCCATTGTAAATTTACTTTTCTATAATTTTTTGTGAAATTTGAGTGGTTCAATCAATTAAAGTTTTTTTTAGTTCAAAATATGCATATGAGTATGTCATTGTTCAAAACCTACAAGTACATAATGAAAGCCATTAATAATGTAATGTAATTAACTACAATGAGTTCATCATTTTGGTCCTCGTCAATCTCAGAATCTCAGTATTTTGTTTATTGTTTGTGGATATACAAACAAACTATGGCTCAACCAATAGTCTGACAAGGCGAATTAGGTTCTATTTGTAGGATATAACCAAGTCTCCATAAGATATAAACAATGCTTACACACAGATAGTTGATCCATAAGTACCGTTCGATTGTAGGGCAACAAGACCATTCATGTGTCTCATAAGATCTTGCTGCTACATGTAGCAGTGACTCGAGGAAGTAACATAATAACAGTCACAGACCACTGTCCATGGGGAATGTATTTTATACAGTAATAACGGTCTGCTAGGGAGAGGACTGACAGGATATATTAGCGGACCACTTCAATGGGTGGGGGGGCGGAACTCTGTTTGTATGACCTCTGTACCAAAGTTGGTTTGTATATATTGGGGTCAGAGCTATGACTGATGTATATGTGGAACATGTGTATATGTCATGTACATTTTCCAACTAGATAAAGAAAAATATGTGATGGAGACACACCACTTCTTATAATGTCTATGACAAGTTCTATCTATAAAATGAGAGTAACAATTTCCAAACCTTAACTTACCAGACATACTGATTAGCCATGGTGGCGGGGGGGGGGGCTGAGGAAACATCACACTCATTAATTCTTATTTTACAATAGCCATGTCAATTTCTATCCATAGAATAATCTAATAAAAATGACTATTACAGCAACTTCAAACTTTAACGTTACCAGAAATAACTCTGTCTAACATTTTAGTTCTTCTGGATGGAGACACCACACTCCATTATTTTATTTACTAGTGCCAAGAACATTGTGCTATGCTAAGAAGTGACAAAATTGCAGACATCTTCTGACCTTAGTTACCTTCAATACTTTAACTTATCAAGATAAATCTTTCTTTCTGGGGGTAAGTGGAGACACACACCCACTTCTTCCATTGCCAGGGGGACAATTTCCTATGTGAATGTTATAATATACTATTCCAGATAAATTGCAGAATCTTCCCACCCAAAACTACCAGATATCTGTTTATATTTTTCTATTTTGAAACTCATTATGTTGTCCCCAAGAATCAAATCTATGACAATATCTAATAAAATTACCATGTACAAGTCTTAGCATACCTTTATATAAAATGGTAGTAATATATTTTAAAACTTTAAAGCATGTTAGCTATACTAAGAAAATAAATAAAATAAATAAAATAAAGGTATGAGAAATCCAGCAATTTACAGTAAATAGGCATAATTAAGTCGGCAGTTAAAGGAAAACGAACATGAATTGTTAAGGAATTCATATTTACATAACTACAAAAATATACATCAGTATAGCCATGCCTATTCCGCTAAAACCTTTCACCTTATTTTAAAAGGATATCTTACTGTCATTACAATCATACAATGACCTATGTATTCATGTTCAATCAGCAATAACTATATATTAACATTTTGAAAATGTTACTACTGATAATGAGTAAATGTACTTTTTTGGTTATGATGTCACAATGTTAAGAAGGAAGAGACTTATTTTGACTATTTGTATATTTACATAAATATAAGAGAAGTATTCAATTATCAATAACTTGATTTCATTTTTATTCAGCATCTGTTAAAAGAAAGAAATCTCTTTTATCTTCAGCATCAAAGAGGTTTAACCAGTCACATAACATGGGATGATGAATTAGGTAGATTATTATAATTGCCATATATTATATAGTGTTTGCACTTTATAAACAACTTTTACATTTTTGTGTGTAATTCATATCATACATCATGCATGATGAATGAGAGAAGAGACAACTATAGTGATTGCTTGTTATGATTCCAACAAATTAACAGTATGGAAATGAGACAATTAAATCGTTATTTCATTAATATATACAAAATTTAATAATATAGTAAAGTAATTTTCCAAGGCTAAATTAATTTTATAATTTTATGTAGATACACCTCCATCTTCATGTCAACTAAAAATTTCAAATGACTTGTTAGGTGAGCCATTTAAGTGGAAATGAAGAGATTGTGCTTTCACAGAATATAAATATATTGTTATTATTATAGTCATTTTATTCATTAGATAAGGAACCAAAGAAGCGTCATCTGTTGACATTACTTCATCCAATTAAGTATATGTGGAATGATATTGGTGAACAACTTGAAGTGCCTTATGGTGATATAATGTCTGCAAAGTACAATGAGGCCAATGGGGATTCCACAAAACTTGCTCAAGTCCTTCAGGTCTGGAAAAAATAAGAGAACTAGGCCGGTTTGTTGGAAAACAATTATCACTGTTTGTAGAAGAGCCACCTGCAGAAAATAAAGTAGTAGCTGATAATATATATCAGTTCCTAACAAGACCAGACATTCAGAATGAATATCTGTCTTCTCATCATCAGACTGGTAAAATGATTTTTATTTAACAAATATTCCTCTGTTATTACTCAAGGTCAGCTGATCCCTACAGTTCTTCCAATATCTGCTCCTATTCCTCCACCAGTTGCACTAAAACCTGCTACAAAGAAAGGTACACAATAGACTCAAAAGTACTTATTAATAATTTATTACTATAGGTCGACCTTTATCTTATTCTCCACCTCCAATTGCATCAAAACATGCTAAAATGAAAGGTACTAGAGTAATTTATTTCTGTATGCTCCACAGTGTGAATGATCAATTTTTCTTCTAGTGGAGTAGATGAAATGGAGCTGCCCTAATGAACTAGGTCACAAGTTTAGCTGAAGCTACGCTGAAGTTTTTATATTACCATATAATAATTCCCCCCTTTTGACATAGTTATAGATATTGAGCAAGCCATTATTGTAATTTACTTTCTATAATTTTTGTGAAATTTGAGTGAGTTCACATCAATTAAAAAGTTTTTTAGTTCAAAATATTGCATATGAGTTATGTCATTGTTCAAAACCTACAAAGTAAGATAATGAAAAAGCCATTAAATAATGTAATGTAATTAACTACAATGAGTCATCAATCATTTTGTCCTAGTCAATATCAGAATGCTCTGAGTATTTTGTTTATTTTGTGGATATACAAACACAACTATCATCAAAACACAATAGTTCTACATTAATGACAGTTCTGTATTTGTACTATCAATAATAGTCTCCATAAGATATTGCTGCTACAATTAGAAGTGACTCCAGTAAGTACAGTTACAGTCACACAACAAGACCTATTCATGTTGTTTTATAAATTAAATAAAGGTGTGCATGGAGAGAGGACTAACATAATAATTAAGACCACTTCAATGGGGAAATGTATTTACACTACTGTCTCACTTTGTAATATTTCAATATTAATTTTTATATAGGAACTCTGTTATTGACTTGTAAACCAAATGTTGATTGTATGATATTAAACAAGAGCTATGAATGATTTATGATGTAGGACATGTTAATAACAATAACTATTTCTTAACATTTTCTGAAATTTCAGGATGGAGACACCACACTTACTTTATAATGGTCATGACAAAATTTCTATGCTATAGAAATGACTATATAGACAATTTCAAACCTTAACTTACCAGAAATAACTGTTTAACATTTTAGTTATTCTGGATGGAGACATCACACCTCCATTAATTTTATTTTACAATAGCCAGGTCAAACATTTCTATCCATAGAATAATTATAAAAATGACTATTACAGACAACTTCAAACTTTAACTTATCAGAATAAATCTTTCTTCTTGGGTTAAGACACCACACCCACTTTTTTTACAGTTGCCAAGACAACATTTATATGTATAGAATAGTTACAAAATTGCAGACATCTTCAAACCTTAAGTTACCAGCAATATCTGTTTAATATTTTTCTTATTTTGGGTGGAGACATGACACCTACTCTTTTAATTGCATTGACAATTTCCTATGTATAGAATAGTTATAAATATGACTATTAAAGATAATTAACTTTCCACCCAAAACTTTAAGATTTTCTATAATTTTTGGTTGAAGACGTCATATCCACTTTTTTATAATTGTCATGACAACATTCCTAAGTATAGAACAGTTATAAAAAAAGACATTTACATACAACTTAAACCTTAAGTTAACAGCAATAACTACATCTTTAACATACTCTGACATATATATGGGTTGAGATACTACACCTACTTTTAATAGCCACAAAAAATACTTCTATGTTATAAAAATGAATATTATAGACAACTTAATTTAAACCTTAACTTAACAACAATAACTGTTTCTGTAACATATTCCGACATTTCCAGGAGGAGACACTTCTAGAATTGCCACAGCAATATTTCCTATGTATAGAAGAACCACAGAAACTATTAAAGACAATTTTAAAAATTAATGTACCAGTAGTATCTGTTCCTTTAACATTTCTGACATTTCTAGGTAGAGACAACATTCTCACTATTAATAGCCACGACACTTCTATATATGAAATGATCATTACAGATAACTTTAAACATTAAGTTACCAGAAAAAATGTTTCTATAACAAATTCTGATATTTCTAGAAGACCCCTTCCACCCTTTAAATTGCCCCAACAAACATCAGTATACATAGAATAGTTTAAAAAATGATTATTACAGACAATATTCAATTATCAATAACTTGATTTCATTTTATTCAGCTTCTGTTAAAAGAAAAAAATCTCCTTTATCTTCAGTATCAAAGAAGTTTAAGCAGTCATGTAACATGGAGGATGATGAATTAAGTAGATTATTATAATTGTCATATATATTATATATAGTGTTTGCACTTTATAAACAACTTTTACATTTTTGTGTGTGTAATTCATATCATACTTCATGCATGATGAATGAGAGAAGAGACAACTATAGTAATTGCTAGTTATGATGTCCAAACAAATTAACCATATGGAAATGAGACAATTAAATCGTTATTTCAATAATGTATACAAAATTTAATAATAGTAATTTTCCAAGGCTAAATTAATTTTTATAATTTTATGTAGATACACCTCCATCTTCATGTCAACTAAAAATTTCAAATGACTTGTTAGGTGAGCCATTTAAGTGGAAATGAAGAGATTGTGCTTTCACAGAATGTAAATATATTGTTATTATATAAAGTCATTTTATTCATTAGATAAGGAACCAAAGAAGCGTCACCTGTTGACATTACTTCATCCAATTAAGTATATGTGGAATGATATTGGTGAACAACTTGAAGTGCCTTATGGTGATATAATGTCTGCAAAGTACAATGAGGCCAATGGGGATTCCACAAAACTCACTGAAGTCCTTCAGGTCTGGATAAATAAGAGAACTTAGACCAGTTTGTTGGAAAAACAATTATCACTGTAGTAGAGGAGAGACCTGTAGAAAAATAAAGTACTAGCTGATAATATATATCAGTTCTTAACAAGACCAGACATTCAGAATGAATATCTGTCTTCTCATAATCAGACTGGTAAAATGATTTTATTTAACAAATATTACTTTGTTATTACTCAAGGTCAGCTGATCCCTACAGTTAATTCTCCTCCTCCAATATCTGCTCCTATTCCTCCACCAGTTGTACCAAAAATTGGTACAAAGAAAGGTACACAATAGACTCAAAAGTACTATTAAATAATTTATTACTATAGGTCGACCTTTATCTCATTCTCCACCTCCAATTGTATCAAAACATTCTAAAATGAAAGGTACTAGAGTAATTTATTTCTGTTTGCTCCACAGTGTGAATGATCAATTTTCTTCTAGATGAAATGGAACTGGATGAGCTAGGTCAAAAGTTCAGCTGAAGCTACTTCACCTTAATTGATTTTATATAATTTGTTATGTTTATAATTAGAATATTTTATATTGACAAGTGTATTAGTGACTGCAAACAATTTTAAAGCTGAAGTTTTTATATTACCATAATTATAATAATTCCCCCTTTTGACATAGTTATAGATATTGAGCAACACATCATTGTAATTTACTTTCTATAATTTTTTGATTTTTTTAAAAATGTTTTTTGTGAAATTTGAGTGAGTTCACATCAATTAAAAACATCTTTAGTTCAATATATTGTATATGAGTTATATAAGAAGGATCTTACTGCTTTATATGAATACATTTATACATTAGTGGCTACTACATATACCAACTTTAGTAATGGTCAAGGAGAACTAATACTTCAAATTTGATACTTGACATTTTAAGTATGCACACTCATGGCATTGGGTGGTTTGACATCAATAATGGATAACCTTAAACTTTAAGTTAACAGCAATAACTATTATTTTCACATAATCTGACATATCCAGGTTGAAACACCACACCTACTTTTTAATAGCCACAACGACACTTCTATATTATAAAAATGACTATTTTAGAAAATGTTAAACCTTAAGTTACCAGCAAAAACTGTTTCTTTAACATACTTCACCATTTCTGGGAGGAGGCACTACACCATTTTTATAATTGGCATAACAACACTTCTATAATTGGCATGACAACATTCCTATTAAGTTACTAGCAATAACTCTTTCTTTCTAATATCAGGGTAAAGACACCACACCCAATTTTACACTAGCCATGACAACACTCCTATGCATAGAATAGTTATAAAAATGACTATTATATACAATTTCAAACCTTAACTTACCAGCAATAACTCTTTCTTCCTAATATTCAGGGTAAAGACACCACACTCAATTTTACGGTTGGCACGACAACACTCCTATGCATAGAATAGTTATAAAAAATGACTATTACAGACAATTTCTAACCTTAACTTACCAGAAATAACTCTTTCTTCTTAATATTCAGAATAAAGGACACCACACCCAACTTTACGGTTGCCATGACAACATTCCTATGCATAGAATAGTTATAAAAATGACTATTACAGACAATTTCAAACATTAACTTACCAGAAATAACTCTTTCTTCCTAATATTCAGGGTAAAGACACCACACCCAACTTTACAGTTGCCATGACAACATTCCTATGCATAGAATAGTTATAAAAATGACTATTACAGACAATTTCAAACGTTAACTTACCAGTAATAACACTTTCTGCCTAATATTCAGGGTAAAGACACCACACCCAACTTTACAGTTGCCATGACAACATTCCTATGCATAGAATAGTTATAAAAATGACTATTACAGACAATTTCAAACGTTAACTTACCAGTAATAACACTTTCTACCTAATATTCAGGGTAAAGACACCATACCCAACTTTACGGTTGCCATGACAACATTCCTATGCATAGAATAGTTATAAAAATGACTATTACAGACAATTTCAAACATTAACTTACCAGCAATAACCCTTTCTTCCTAATATTCAGGGTAAAGAGACCATACCCAATTTTACAGTTGCCATGACAACACTCCTATGCATAAAATAGTTATAAAAATGAGTTAGTACGGGTTCGCCTACTCTGATTTTAATACAATAATACGTTTTCGCCTACGGATACCGTAATTCTAATAATAAAATTATTGCGATTTTACAAATTACAATGCAAGAGCTACTGGACCAAAAGGACTGAAACAGTCTAAATAATGATGAAGGAGTTTAAGGTAAAATGATAATTAAAGAGTGTACAATTTAAGAAAAGTAACGATTAAAGAAATAAACAATTATAAGTTAATGTGTTGAGACATGCCTGGAACATAGACCGATAAAGAGATTGCATTACTGCTAAATCTTTCTTTGAGTTCCTTAATGTGTTAATCTTTCTCTATAGCTTTCTTTTTCTGACGAGGTGGACGTGCACCTGCTGCAAGCTGCTGTATCGAAACCTCTGTGCTGACTTGTTCTCTTTGAAATACCCAACACATTCAAAAATGTTTGGATCTTTTCAAAGTCAATAGACCTTATGAAATTTAGTTAAGTCTTTGTGTATTTAACAATGAGATTTAATTAAATTTTTGAATGTTAATTCAGTGAAAATTTCAAAAACGTCTATTAATTAGAATTACGGTATCTGTAGGCAAAGCTGTACTATTGTATTAAAATCAGAGTAGGCGACAAGGACGAATCCATAAAAATGACTATTACAGATAATTTCAAGCCTTAACTTACCAGCAATAACTCTTTCTTTTAATATTCAGGGTAAAGACACCATACCCAATTTTACAGTTGGCACGACAACACTCCTATGCATAGAATAGTTATAAAAATGACTAATTTCAAACCTAACTTACCAGCAATAACACTTTCTGCTTAATATTCAGTGTAAAGAGACCACACCCAACTTTACGGTTGGCATGACAACATTCTTATGCATAGAATAGTTATAAAAATGACTATTACAGACAACTTTAAAACTTAACTTACCAGCAATAACTCTTTCTTCCTAATATTAAGGCAAAACCATCACACCCAATTTTACGGTTGCCACGACAACACTCCTATGCATAGAATAGTTATAAAAATGACTATTACAGACAATTTCAAACGTTAACTTACCAGTAATAACACTTTCTACCTAATATTCAGGGTAAAGACACCATACCCAACTTTACGGTTGCCATGACAACATTCCTATGCATAGAATAGTTATAAAAATGACTATTACAGACAATTTCAAACATTAACTTACCAGCAATAACCCTTTCTTCCTAATATTCAGGGTAAAGAGACCATACCCAATTTTACAGTTGCCATGACAACACTCCTATGCATAAAATAGTTATAAAAATGAGTTAGTACGGGTTCGCCTACTCTGATTTTAATACAATAATACGTTTTCGCCTAGCAATAACTCTTTCTTCCTAATATTCAGAGTAAAGACACCACACCCAATTTTACGGTTGCCACAACAACACTCCTATGCATAGAATAGTTATAAAAATGACTATTACAGACAACTTTAAACTTAACTTACCAGCAATAACTCTTTCTTCCTAATATTCAAGGTAAAGACACAACACCCATTTTTACGGTTGGCATGACAACACTCTTATGCATAGAATAGTTATAAAAATGACTATTACAGACAATTTCAAACCTTAACTTACCAGCAATAACTCTTTCTGCCTAATATTCAGGGTTAAGAGACCACACCCAACTTTACGGTTGCCATGACAACACTCCTATGCATAGACTAGCTATAAAAAATGACTATTACAGACAACTTTAAACCTTAACTTACCAGCAATAACTCTTTCTTCCTAATATTCAGGATAAAGACACCACACCCAACTTTACGGTTGGCACAACAACACTCCTATGCATAGAATAGTTATAAAAATGACTATTACAGACAACTTTAAACCTTAACTTACCAGCAATAACTCTTTCTTCCTAATATTCAGGGTTAAGAGACCACACCCAACTTTACGGTTGGCACGACAACACTCTTATACATAGAATAGTTATAAAAATGACTATTACAGACAACTTTAAACCTTAACTTACCAGCAATAACTCTTTCTTCCAAATATTCAGGGTAAAGATACCACACCCAATTTTACGGCTGCCATGACAACACTCCTATGTAGAGAATATTTATAAAAATGACTATTACAGACAACTTTAAAAAATTAACTTACCACAAATAACTCTTTCTTCCAAATATACAGGGTAAAGACACCACACCCAATTTTACAGTTGCCATGACAACACGCCTATGTATAGAATAGTTATAAAAATGACTATTACAGACAATTTCAAACCTTAACTTACCAGCAATAACTCTTTCTGCCTAATATTCAGGGTTAAGAGACCACACCCAACTTTATGGTTGCCATGACAACACTCCTATGCATAGACTAGCTATAAAAATGACTATTACAGACAACTTTAAACCTTAACTTACCAGCAATAACTCTTTCTTCCTAATATTCAGGATAAAGACACCACACCCAACTTTACGGTTGGCACAACAACACTCCTATGCATAGAATAGTTATAAAAATGACTATTACAGACAACTTTAAACCTTAACTTACCAGCAATAACTCTTTCTTCCTAATATTCAGGGTTAAGAGACCACACCAATTTTACGGTTGGCACGACAACACTCTTATGCATAGAATAGTTATAAAAATGACTATTACAGACAACTTTAAACCTTAACTTACCAGCAATAACTCTTTCTTCAAATATACAGGATAAACCACCACACCCAATTTTACGGTTGCCATGACAACACTCCTATGCATAGAATATTATAAAAAATTGACTATTACAGACAACTTTAAACTTTAACTTACCAGCAATAACTTTTTCTTCATAATATTCAGGGTAAAGACACCACACCCAATTTTATAGTTGCCACAACAACACTCCTATGCATAGAATAGTTATAAAAAATGACTATTACAGACAATTTCAAACCTTAACTTACCATCAATAACTCTTTCTGCCTAATATTCAGGTTTAAGAGACCACACCCCAACTTTACGGTTGGCACGACAACACTCCTATACATAGAATAGTTATAAAAATGATTATTACAGACAATTTTAAATCTTACATTACCAGCAAAAACTGTCTCTATATTCTGACATTTCTTGGAAGAGATACCACACTTACTTAATTACCATAATTTGTATCACTAAATAATATAGACAGTTAAACTAAATAAAAGAGAAATGTATAAAATGTAATAATAGTAATAAACACAGTATAATGACATACTTACATGATAATACATACTTTATTAACATTAACTTAATCCAATGTTAAGTATGTTGTATGACTACTTGAAATAAACTACATTCACATTCAAACTGACATATCAGTTCAACATATCACTCTAGACAGATTATACTAATAAAATGATTAAATCAAAATAACTTGTGACTACTTTTAATGTTCAATTTTGTTATATTACACTTACCTTAAAGTGTTCATTTGTATCAACTAAGTCTATACATTCTATTATCATCTATGTCCCAGTATATGAGGTAAATAGATCAGAGAGACTGGGAGCACTATCTCCAGTAGCTTTGTCCCCATGAGGCATGTTCAATTTTTAACCCTTTTAATTTCTGTGTCAATTTTAATAATACGATGTGTATGTAAGATTTAAAATGTAAAAGTAAGTAAGAATGATGGAAAACCATTCCCTGTACTATTTTGAGTCATTATTTCCTCCTGGGATAACTAATATAGTATACAATTACTATGCTAGCAGTGTTATTCAATGTATTCTGAATTATCTTGTTATTCAGTCAATGTTAGAAGAAATAAATTAATATAAGAACACAGGATATGTGAACAATGTAGGAAGTCAGATAAAATAATATATATTATATAACAACTGTACAATGCAAAAAATATAAAACCAATACATTCAACAATGTCTTAAACATTTCACTTATTCTCATAATAATGATATCTTTATAAATTATGTACTCAGTACAAATACAACATTTCATCAACAGCTATATCCTCTGATGTCATTGTTCAAAACCTACAAAGTAAGATAATAAAAAACACTAAATGTTATAATGTAATTAACTACAACACTGACTCATCAATCATGTTCTCCTAGTCAAAAATACTCTGAGTATTTTGTTTATTTTGTGGATATACTAACACAACTATCATCAAGATCAGTAACTTAACTATAGGTATCACAATATTATTATATTACATTACATTATAATGATAGGATTACAGACTTGACACAAAAACAAGTTCTTTTTAAAACTAACTCAAACTGGTTTGTAATCAATACCACTATATGTACTAGTATCATTACTTAACATTAGTCCTATGTATCAAATGTGACTATAACAATGATATTCAACAGTCATTAACTGTTTTGGAACTTAAATTTATAATGCTTGCATATATACTGTAGATCTGGAAGTCATGAGAAATCCCAAAATCATTAAAATACTCTGAGTTTCTTTGCATTAATGTCACTAAATAATCAAATGTACATGTCTTAACACAGCATGTAACATGGTGTGTTATTAAGTCTAATGTGTTTATACACTATATATTGTACAACAACCTCACCAACTGTCCAAGTGCAGGTAAATATATGTAATACAAAATTCAGATGAATTCATAATTATAAATATAGTGAACAACTTTAAAAGTAGACAACAGATACTACAGATTCACAAGAATGGTCAATTATTTATCAGCTGGGAGGGATTATACATGTTTTATTAGTTCTAAACATAATCACACTCAATGGTTCTACATTAATGACAGTTCTATATTTGTACTATCAATAATAGTCTCTATAAGATATTGCTGCTACAATTAGAAGTGATTCCAATAAGTGCAGTTATAGTCACATAATAAGACCCATTCATGTTGTTTTATAAATTATATGAAGGTATACATGAGGAGAGGACTAACATAGTAATTAAACCATGGTCATTTCAATAGGTGAATCAACTACTGCATTACTTTGAAATATTGATGTCTATCCATAGCAATCTATCTTTCAGATGAGGTAATCAAGTATATATGTGTGAATAAGTTAATAACTAGTAGTAAATATAAACATTTTAGGTGATATATTCATATATGGATATTGTCTACTATGAAGCATCAAATGTACTATAAACTTATAATTTAAATTGAGGTTCTATATTTTTATATATAAAGAAAAAAATCTTTAATTTAGGTTCCAAGTTTTTTGGCAAAATTTCACATTATCAAGTAGTGTTATTGTGGTATCATTAGGTTAATCAAACACTTGTTATACAACACATAAATATCACATTTAGGTCAATCTAATGGAGTATGATGTACATATGTGTGTCATAAATCATAAAAACTGTCATTGGATATTACTGGTACTATCTGTTAGTTAGTATTCATATCTACAAAAAGATGTTATCATAAAGGCAATAGATCTTAATAAGAAACATGTAGAATACTTTGATTCATACAAAGGCTCAATTCAATCTTAGTGTACAAAATATAGAAAATACAAATGAATTAATTCTACATGTACAAACAGATCAGTCTTGTTGTAAAGACCAGAACTTGTCTGTGCTAAAATGGGATCAGTGGTAATACATTCATAGAACAGTGTGTAGTGAAGACCATATAGTGAGTAGGTTAATTAATTCCTGACAGTATTAATATGAACATTTGGTAGTTTGACTTGAAAATGTTAGCCAATAATTGAAAATTCATCAAATTAAACACTTGAAAATTCTCCCCTGTATGATTGTAGTAATGTGTATTATGGATACAATTATCTGTCCTGTCCCACTATAATGCTATCTTATGTATACTATATAAATGTCATATATGTAATCACATAAGTACGATTATCATCATGATTACTAAAAGTGGTATTAAAGTGTTATCAAAGTTATATTAAAGATTGCTCTATATCTCTGTGACTCTATTCCAAGTCATCACATATTGGCGATGAGGGTAGACGAGGCTGGATTTTCAGTCAGTCACTACTAAGGAGACAAGATGGCTATCCACGGGAGTATGGGAGAATTTCGCCCTCATGAAGAGGAGTGGGTGACATACGTGGAACGTCTTCAACATTATTGTAGGGCTAACGACATTGTCGATGACAAGAAATTGGTGGTTTTGTGTAGTGTTTGTGGTCCATCGACATACAAATTAATCAAGAATTTGGTGATGCCTAGAAGCCCCTCCGATTTATCTTTTGATTCAGTTGTAGACTGGTGAATGAGCATTATAGTCCTAAACCATCAGTAATTGTCCAGTGTTTTAAATTTAATTCAAGGATACAACAGCCAGGAGAGACAGTGGCAACATTTGTAGCTGAGCTGAGACAACTATGTGAGTTTTGTGAATATGGGGAGATGTTAGACAAACATGCTACGTGATTGTTTAGTGTGTGGTATTCGACAACTGAGTATTCAGCGACGACTGTTGGCTGAACCCACCCTGACTTTGAAATGTGCTTTTCAACTTATACTTGCAATGGAGTCAGAAGAGAAAGACATAAGAGATATTCAGAGAGCAGATGTTAGTTCCACCCAGACACAAAGTCAGAAGAGAAAGACATAAGAGATATTCAGAGAGCAGATGTTAGTTCCACCCAGACACAAGTTCATAAGGTGGACAAGAAAACTCAGCACCAAGTTGCAGATTTAAAGACTCATGTTTGTCTTGGTTGCAACAAGTAAGGGCACCTGGTCAGATGTTGTAGAAATACCCAAAGGAGGTCAAGCAAGTCGAGTATGAACATTCATGAGTTGGAGGAAGACCTTATTTCTCAAGTATATGTTACCCTCAAGTAAGACGAAAACATTGAAGACAGTTGTTAATATTAATGGCAAAGAGGTTGAGATGGAGATAGACACAGGAACAGGAGCATCAGTGTGTGTGTATGACACACACAGAGTACAAAAGGCTATGGATCCCAAGAGTAGACCGCCATTACACGCGGCAGGAATAAAATTTAAGACATATACCGGAGGTACGATTAAAATCTATGGAACTTGTGAAGTGGTAGTGAACATCAAGGGGATGAAGAGAAAATTACCATTAATTATTGTAGAGTCTGAAGGACCTAATCTACTCGGAAGAGACTGGTTGATGAAGTCGAAACTGGACTGGCACATGTTAAATCAGTAGTTCATTCTGAAAAATGGCAGAGTATTTTGAAATGAGTGTTGTTAACTCTTCCTTCACTTGGACCTGATTTAACATGTGCCAGTCCAGTTAACAACACTCATTTCAAAATACTCTGACATTTTTCAGAATGAACTAGGTACCATCAAAGGCATATCTGCCAGGATTGTAGTAGAAGAGAGAAAGCCACCCCGAGATTGTCGTCCACGCCCAGTACCATTTGCACTCCGTTCGAGGTAGATAAGGAACTGGAGAGACTAGAATCAATGGGAGTAGTGGAAAAAGTTGAATTTGCAGACTGGGCAGCACCCATCGTTCAGTATTGAAGGATGATGGAAATGTTAGAATTTGTGGAGATATAAGATGACAATTAATAAAGCATCAAAAGTGGATCTGTATCCAATCCCGAGAGTGGAGGACCTTTTCATAGCAATGTCCGGTGTAGTGTCTTTTTCAAAGTTAGACTAATCACATGCATATCTCCAACTACAATTAGAGGAGTCATCAAGGTAATATGTAACAATAAACACCCACAGAGGACTCTATATACAAGGTTACCGTTTGGAGTGTCGTCAGCACCAAGTATTTTTTAAAGAGCCATGGATAACCTCCTGCAAGGAATGCCATATGTCGTGGCATACCTCGATGATATATTGATCTCTGGTAGGTCAGAACAAGAACATCTCGATAACTTAGAATGTGTCCTCAAGAAATTGTCAGAAGCAGGAATGTGTCTAAAGAGGGAGAAGTGTCTGTTCATGTTGCCAGAAGTGGATTATCTGGGACATCGAATCTCAAAAGAAGGTATCAAACCAATGGAAAAAAAAAGTCAGTGCAATCACACATGCACGTAGACCCAACAATGTATTTGAGTTGAGATCATTTTTGGGCCTCATCAATTTTTACAGTAAATTCTTACCAAACCTCTCTTCTGTTTTGAGTCCTTTATATCTGTTACTTCATAAGTCAAGAAGATGGCAGTGGGGGAAAGATCAAGATAGAGCTTTTACAGAAGCCAAGTTGTTGTTTTAACTCACCCCACCTGTTAACTCATTATGACTGCAGCAAACACCTCACCCTTGCATGTGATGCTTCACCCTATGGGGTGGGAGCGGTACTGTCACATAAGTTTGATAATGATGATGAAAAACCCATAGCATATGTGTCTAGAACTCTTAATAAAACAGAATCAAAGTATGCTCAGATTGACAAGGAGTCCCTGGCCATTATTTTTGGTATAACTAAATTTCATAAGTACCTAGTGGGTCGTAAATTCACCATTTATACAGATCATAAGCCTTTAATGTATCTTTTCGGAGAGAACAAAGGTATCCCTATGACAGCATCTGCGAGAGTAACCAGATGGCCTTTGCTGTTAAGTGGCTATGAGTATTCAGTTCAGTACAAAAATGGGAAGGAGTTGGCGAATGCAGATGGACTTAGCCATCTTCCATTGTCAGACGTGGGTCAAGAAGATGCCACACCAATGGAGCTAATTAATTTGATTGAGCATTTGAACTCCACACCAATATCAGTGTCTGAAATCATTAAATGGACAAGTAGAGACAAAAAACTCTATCGAGAGTGAGGCACTTGATAAGACATGGATGGCCAGAAAATATTGATGGAGATGTAGAGCTGAAACTATATGTTAGGTATAAATTGGAACTAAGTGTATTAGACAACTGCATCCTGTTTGGATCTCGTGTGGTTGTTCCACCACACTGCAGGAAGACAGTCTTAGATGAACTTCATCAATGTCATCCGGGAGTATCAAGAATAAAGGCATTAACAAGGTCATATGTTTGGTGGCCAAAGATGGATACTGACATTGAAAGTAAAGTGAGGGAATGTCATGTATGTCAATCTAATAGGAACTCTCCAGCACCACACCTTACATCCGTGGGAGTATCCAAACAAGCCCTTGGAGCCGAATTCATGTTGATCATGCGGGTCCAGTGTTGGGTCATACACTGTTAATTGTGACGGACGCTTACTCAAAATGGATAGATGCGATGCCCGTAAACTCGACGTCATCAGCAGAGACACTGGAGAAGCTCCGACATTTGTTTTGAAATTTTGGAATTCCTGACAAGGTGGTTTCTGATAATGGTACATCATTTTCTAGTTGTGAATTTAAAGAATTTATGGACAACAATGGCATTGTGCACACTCGAGTAGCACCTTACCATCGATCTAACAATGGCCAAGCAGAAAGAGCATTACAAATTGTCAAACGAGGGATACAGAACCAGACTGAAAAAACTTTGAACATGAGGATTTCAAGGTTTTTATTTACTTAGTGTAATACCCCTCAGAGTGTGACAGAACACTCACCTGTAGAGTTAATGTTTGGTCGTAAACTAAAGTCCCGATTAGATTTTTTGCACCCAGACCTCAATAGGAAGGTTCAAACAAAACAGATTAGGAAAAAGGAGTGCCATGATAGAGGTACTAAGTTACATGAGTTTAAGATTGGAGATAATGTGTACTTGAAGAATTTTCATAGGGGAGAACAATGGCTACTTGGAATGGTATGTCAAGTATGGTCCGTTATCATACGTCGTTAAGTTGACCGACGGACGAGAGTTAAAACGTCATGTCGATCATCTCCGATCTCGTTTGGATGGAGAAGAAATAGAGCTCAGCCCAAACACCAGTTGCTCATACTGAGCCAAGTAAAGAACCATTTATTATGACCTAATTCAGACGTGGGCGAAGTCCCTGAATCTCGAACGAATGAACAAATTCCTTTACGTAGATCCTCACGTCGAAGGAATCCTCCCGACTGGTATCATAATTTTCTAAGGGGGAAGGGATGTAGTAATGTGTATTATGAATACAATTATCTTATGTATACTATATATATGTCATATATGTTATCAAATAAGTATGATTATTATCATTATTATTAGTATTAAAGTGTTCATTTTAATCAAATTGTTTTGGCACAAATAAAAATTCCATTTTGTTCATATGATTTTTGTATCTAGACTGTTTACAATTGTGTTTATTCATGTTATAAAAATTATCAAAACAGATTTCCATTTTGGTACTATTACTGTCATTTTCTTATCTTCTGTTATCTCTTCATTTCCTTTTATGTTAGACAATATTTTCTTATTTTGTATACAGCATTACATCAAAAATATAAAATAGAGGGAATCTACAATACAAATATAATAAAATATTATAATCTAATAGTTGAAGTAACAAACACTGATATAGTCTACTAAATATAGTATTAGATAACAATAAATGTAACAAAATGTAAAAGGGAGGACTCTATCCAAAGAACACGTAACTACAATAGAAAAGAACATGTAGTTATTACAACTTATTAAATATTAAAGAGTTTGTTATTTATATAGTCTTTGTCTCTTTGAGTATTATTGTATATCATAATACACTAGTATTGTTAGTATTATTACAAAATTATGATTAGTTAATTCAAAAAACACGTCAGCTATTTCTAGTACATTTTATTTAGTTATTAACTCAGTACATTACCAAGCAAGTAATTATAATATATTTAATTATTTAATCTACTTTAAACATTATAGATGTTATGTGTGTTCATGTAATATTTTCAACTTACACTCTATAGTTGACTCATCATTTTAGTACCAATGTCCTTTAAAGTCTTGTCAGTTTGTTCTAAAAGAAAATCACAAATCTTCTTTAGTAACTCAATTGAGTGTTCATCATCATCAATCTGTCTTTGTAGCTTCTCCACAATTTTATCAGCCTTATCATATTTATCAGGTGTACTCTTAACTTCTTCCTTAGCACATGCTGATCAGCAGCAACAAGTCTGTTAACAATACAATGAGGATTAGCATCCACAATTATATCACAAAAATCAGCAGAATGAACCCGAAAGATTTTTGATGCATTAAATTTACCTGTATGATGTAATTAATAATATACATTATCTTTCTATACTAAATTATAAACTTACCACTAACAGTATTATTGTCCTCTGTGATAGACTTGCCAACAATTTCATCAATATCTATTTTAAGGAGGAATCAGTGTCCTCATGCACAAGTCAGCATAAAGTGACTTACCATCAGTTGCTTACCAATTGTGTTTTTGTCTCTATGTGTTATAACTCCTATAATAAGAATATATAACAATCAATGAAATATTTAAATATGACATATTTATATTATAAATGATTCTTAACTCAATGAACAGCTAAATCAATGAAATTCCAAATAAAGATACAAGTGTCCCTATATTGTTAATTCCCTTTAAGATTATTCACTAATTACGCATTATTATTAGCTAACTCACATATATACATGCATATATTTATAATGATATACCTCTGATATTACTCTTTTGTTGTTCTTGGGCAAACTTCTAGTTTCAGGGCAAATCATCTACTATTGTGTAAAATAAAAGAATTATATTTAAATAACTTAAACTTTATATATATAGAAAATTAGAAATCAAACATGGCATGTATTCCTAACACTTCGTTATGAATATACTTAAACTACATTAGTTTCTTTACTTTCCAAAGTAGACAGACAATTGGTAAAATATATGTTCACATTTATTATAATTATATAGCATTGTCTGTATTATTAAGTGAAAATAATTCCCTGATATTATATGTGGAAACATAGCATGTAAATAGAAAATAAATATTTTTAGCTAAAAGTACAACTAATTTGTTGTCATTACCTGAATTAAGTTACTACTATGCTTGCGTTTACGAGAGCCTGGATTGGTTTCTATAAAACATAATATATCAGAACTCCAAATACAAGTATAAAGTATAAAAAGTGAGTAATATGATGTATAAAGTTATCTCTAAATGCAGATATTATAATTTAACAACTGTGTGTGTGACACTTTAAATATAATCTACCTAATTGATCATCATCTGTGTTATATATCAGATTGTTGAGCTTTTGTAATGTTGAATGGGAAAACACTCTGCTATGAACATATTTTAAACTACATTAGTTTCTTTACTTTCAAAAGTAGACAGACAATTGATAAAATATTTGTGAATGTTCATTTTATTGTTAGAGAATAAGTCCTTTAGTATCACCAATATTAGAATTTGATAGTACTTGTCAACTTTAATATTCATACTTACTTCACTGATACAAAACTTGAGAGATACATGTTATTAAGGGTACATATTATGTCTATTATATGTATATATACCTAATTGAGTATGAGGTGAAGTATTAGATGGTGCTCTCAATGGACCATCGTTTCTAAGACTCCTGGTTCATTTTTTAAAAGAGGTACTGATGAAGGGTTGTGTAAACATTCCTGTGACACTTGATAAGTTTGAGAGGGTAATTTGTCAGTTTAAATAAAAAAATAACAATGTTGTTGATCAACTTTTATTTCCTATGACAAGCGAATGTCACTTGACATATCACTGGCACTACTTTTAAAACATAAGATTCAATTTTTTAGCTGACTTGAGTCTGTCCAACAATTTCATTCCTCACAACAGTATATGAAGTCACTTCTGCACTTTGATTAAGCCAATACTTAGACAACTGTGTAATATTTTATACATGTTCCTGTTGTAGACCTTCAAGCTTTGTATTAGGAATTCTCAGCGCTAATCCTATTTCATACCACAAATGATTGATACCAGCTAATAGTTCAAGAAGTTTATGTACATCTGGTGTTGAGTCAAGTTCACAACCTATATATAGACAATGATTAGTAAGTTCACGCTATGTACAATATTCATATGATAGTTCTGTTTTAACTAAGCTAACTTGGATCCCACAAACAATTAACAAAGACAACATGACTATTCTATTAGATTATTGCTTTTAAGAAAAACAACTCAAAGATTGTTACATAAACTAGTGAAACTCATTTTACATATGCAATGCTTAGCAAAGTGACCACCATGATTGTACTGAGTTCATACAAAAGACTATTATTAATATCTGTCTTTTGGTATGCATGAGTGCTTCTGAGCACCTACAAGTCACTTGTACTAAGTGCATTAACTAGGAACTCAATGTTATAAGATATTCTTTACATACCTTACTGTAGATTGTTTTTGTCCAATGAGTATTTGATCCAAGTATTTCTTATGGTATCAGCTAGATCTTGGTTCAGTCTTTTACAATCTCAATAATATTATCCCAAGTAGTGGGAGTAGGCTTTGTCTCCACCCACTTTTGTATGACTTCATTTAGCTCAATGAGCTCACCACTGATTATGTTCCATTTGAACTGATTGAAGCTAACAGTTCAATAAGATGATCTAGTTCTGGTCTTTACCCTTTTTTAACTTAAAAAGATTACTGATTTTCTTAGAAAAATTCAGGTGAAGTTTACAGTGAGTGATATTTATGTTAGATATTTGATTATGTCATTGATCTCTACAGTTAATTTCGATATGATGATTCATTTGATATGGTTAATTCATAGAAAGATGTCAGTGACATCTCTCGTAGCTTGAGATCAACTATGAAACTATAAACAATAAAGAAATATTTACTCAAATCCATTTTCCTTTTGATTGGATTAAATAATCTTAATATAACACATATCTCTCGGGCTTTTATCTGTGAAGTAAGCCTCAGATACATGTATGAGAAAAGCACTATTAAATTCTGATATTTGTACACATTTATCATGCTAATGGAGCACTTGTATCTTCAACAATAAAAACTATCTACATATATCTCTGTGCCACTTAACGCTTGGAGTCCTGCCATTGTCATATCTATTACATAGTGTATACCTGAGGTAAAGTACTGGTGGTGATTTACCAGAAACTAAGAAGAAAAGCTTTATGCATGACATTTAATTTCCATTAATTATAAAATCAAAAAAAATGGCAAATTGTCTAAACAATAAATCATGTTAAATAATTGTGGAGTTTTTGATTTAGTGTTTATTGAGACATCCAGCTCCCAATAGTACTGATGTACTTTCAATAAATTCTAATTTTGACAGACAATAAATTCATTACATAGCAAAATACACAACTCACTTTGACACGATTTCGTCAGACAAGTCATTCTGTTTCAAGTCATATCTCAAAATATTAACAAATGTCATCATGTTATTAGTGTCATCCTTGGTACGACTCCTTAGATCATCAAGAATTAATTCAAGACGCTCCAACGTTTGTATCGCTGGAGGTTTTATCTCGGACATGCTTGTAAACTTTCTCAAGAAAGGATTTCTTTTGTAAAGAGCTTCCTTGCCAAAGTGGGTGGATCAATACTTGATTCAACAATAATGTCAGTACATTTAACTAGAGCTCTCACAGCTTTATCACAATTCTCAGGAGTATTATCTGTAGAAGATTTTTATATTATAAGTATTAATACACACACATACACAGCAGTATCTATGTATTTACTAGCTAACATTTATAAAACTAATTATTATGATATGCTTTTAATGCAAATCAACACACAAACTTCACAGGCTTTTTTATGTGATAAAAAAATAATTAATCCTTACCTAGTTTGGTATGTCGAGTTGTCTTAGTTTGAATGTCATGTCTAGACACTTCAGCAGTTTTGTGGGGAGAGGGAGCTGAGGAAGAAAAAGAAACATGACTACACAAATTAGATGTTTAATTAATAATAATTCCTCTTTGCCAGAGCTTGTAGTCACACCATATCATATCATTACATGTCGTATACCTGAGTGAATATGATGTGAAGTACTAAATAGTGTTCTCAATGGAACATCAGTTTCTAAAACCTCCTGGTCTCTTGTCTTCATTTTTTGAAAAGAGGTACTGATGAAGTATTGTGTAAACATTCCTGTGGCACTTGATGAGCTTGAGAAGCGAATTTGTCTGTTTTCAAATTAAATTTATAAATGATTTCTTAACTCAATGAACAGCTAAATCAATGAAATTCCAAATAAAATATATAAGTGTCCCTATATTGCTGATTCCCTTTAAGATTATTCACTAATTACGCATTATTATTAGCTAACTCAGATATATACATGCATATTTTTATAATGATATACCTCTGATATTACTCTCTTGTTGTTCTTGGGCAAATTTCTTGGTTTCAGGCAAATAATCTAATGTTATATAAAGTAAATATATAAAAAGTTAATCAAACACAACCTGTAACTAAATTAAACTTAAGGTGTTGTAGACAATCATTTATATAAAGAGTATGCTGTTTTGTTAAAAAAAATATTACTAGATAAAATTACATATTACATGAACAGCTTCATGGAAATTAATTGCAAAATTTATGGAGCACAATGACACATATGTGGTTATGAAATTTTGTAAGTGAATTTCTTGACTTAAAATTCTGATATATTTATAATTAATTTGTTATCACCTATTTTAGAAAAAAAATAACTTTAAACAATAGCAACCACAACATTAAGATAAAGTGTTGAACATTCTAGACTATCAAAGTTTAAGTACATTTACTAAAATCTTAAGTTAGATTGTACAATAATTAGAAACCTCTTACTTTGCTAATTGATGTTTAATTTTCACACCAATGTCTTTGAACACTTGGTTATACTTCAAAGGAAATCACAAATAGCTTTTAAAAATTCAATCCTTTTTCATCAACCTGTCGTTGTAGCTCATCAACAACCTTTATTGCAATGTTGTAAGGATCACCACTCATACTTTGTACATCTTTCTTAAAACGTAATGATATTAAATTAGCAGAGAAGATCCAGTTAACAATTGGAAGAGGTTTAACTTCAATAGCATCACAAATATCAGCAAAATTTTCTTGAAATATTTTTGATGGATCAAAAGTGCCTACACAATTTAATAAGAAATGGAAAATGGACTGAATTATCACATATATGTAGTGTTTATTATATAAACTGTCTGATATTACCTTGTTGTGTAGTATCACTAGGGAGAGTCTCTGCTTTGTGCTCACTTGATAGTTCATTATTAGAGTGTTGCTATTGGATACAGGATATAAACTGATGATATGTGAGGTGTAAAGTATTTTATTATTACAATTCTCAAGATTGATGATGTAACTGTTGTTTACATTATTGCTAAGCCAGGAGGTAAGGAATTACTATGTAATTATGAATAATACTCATTGTCACATAAAGAAATTATCTATCTATCCATGTCAAGCTATAGATGCTTTCCAGAACCCACAACCATAAAGAACACACTTTCAGAGGTGTGGCTACATAATTATAGTGATATGACTGCTTAGTTGATTTTGGTCATGTTGAGATGCACACTTGCTTAATGCAAGAGACTACTTTTTGTATTATCTGGAGCAAATCACATTGATTGAGATCTCTCATCTTGCCCAGTCAATATTGCACCAGATACTTTTTTCTTATTAAGCTAGTGAGCTTATATTTGACAGAAAGCAAATGAACTGATTATCAAAAAAGTCCTAATTATTCTAAAAGAAAGCTATTTATATTAATAGCTACTCACCAACACAGGAATTAATGAGTTATTATTGAATTGCTGTTAATAGCAATAGTATAATATCAAGTAAGTTTGGGCTCTATAAGTATGCACTGCTTTTGAATTTTACAATACTACAGGTTAAAGCTTAGTTGGAATATATTACTGTCATAAGCAAATAAATCATCTGTAATATTACTTATTATAGTTATTTTATAATATGGTGAGGCATGTTAAGTGTATCTCATAAATATTCTTATAAACTGAATTGTTGATTTAACTATAATTAATACAATCTACTATTTAAAAGGATAAATCATACTTGATGCTCCATTGATAAATTGTCAGTAATAAAGACTTCACATGAATTAGTAGTAATGCTTCCTTAGCACATTCTATAGAATATTGGGTAGAAAGAGTTGACAATTATATGTTAATAACAGTTATAATTCTTTCCAATATAATTGTGATTATAACATGTACATAATTCAATTATATGTAATATGTGAACAGATGGAAAAAAATATTATACAGTCAATATTTATTTTGAGACTTCTGTTTCTTTAGAACTGTACTTGTAAACTGCAAACAATATAATGACATCAACTTTATACCAATTATAGACTTACCACTAATATGTTAGTAATAGGATCACTAATGTTTTCATTAACATCTATATTGTGAAGGGTATAAAATAATTAGTTATTTATAAATCATTGTATCATTTTATACAGGTTATTTATAGTATATGATTGTAACTTACTATCAGTTTGCTCTCATTTACCATAACTCCTAAAAGGTTATAATAAGATGATGAACATAGTTATATACTAGTGTATATGTACCATTATTATCATGAAACACTTCTCCAATAACTTCATTGTTACTACCTATAATAAAAGATATATACACAGCTTCAAATTGAACTCTGTCCACTTTATTAATCTTTTGGTTACCACAGGTAAACATTCCAATTACATCACATTCAACATTTTACTGTCATTTTCTATGACAAATACTGTGGTTTATTAATTTAAATATTTCAATACATAATGTGGATTCGAACACATTTTTGGATTAAACAACTAGTGGGTTTTTGATGCACTTTCAACTGATAATATTAAATGTATAGTATCAACTTGAACATTCTATATCTTATTGTGTCAACTTAACAACACTGTACTAGATGTCAAATCTTCATATTACCTGTGTAAAAGTCTATACAGTAAACGGAGCAATTTGGTTTTTTTTTTGCACAACTACTCATACCACTCAGTTACTGTAATTATGAGTGTAATAGTCACTTTATAAAGAGTTTCTATTAAAATATAAAAAAACTAAGACAAAATTTCTTTCTGCAAATTAAAGTGACCTTCTTGCAATATGGGCAACATATAGTGACCATTGAATTTATATAAGCAAGTCTATACTTCTAGCAGGTAATGATCATTTTCACCACTTACTTTGTTGTTGTCAGAGCTTTTGCTTTCAAGTACTCATATATCCCCCATAGCTCGAGCTATGTTATGAATAGGTGGTTCCTTTACGACATCCAAAATGGTGTTCCAAATGACAGGAGTACCTTCACCTTGACCATTCATGTCAAACCACTTCTGAATAACATGATCAAGTCTAGTTTGATCCGATAATTGCGTTGAGCCAAACCTTGAAGGTCATTGTTAGTCACTCCAAGACCAATACCAATGTCAGACCATTGACAATTGATAAAGGCTAGTTGCCTTAAAAACTTCTTGTCTTGTAGGCCTTTCAGCTATAAGTTTAATAAGATAAAGAACTGTCATTTAAACTCATCAACATACATAATTTAAGGAAATAACTAAATTCAAATGTTTTTCTACTATCTGTTGCTAACATTGTCTCCTGACTACTACCTGTAATATAACAATATATAACAATTAATGAAAGTAATCATATATAACAATGGTAGCCCAAAAAACAAGAAAACTAAATAATAAATGAACTAATTATTGGAAACATGACATTTTATTGACAAGAAGATATACCTCTATCATTAGATGATAACATCTCTATGTCAGGTTTGACAACAATATTAAAATCTGTAAATGATAACTGAGTCAATACAAGAAAATGACATAATTGAACCTTTTGCTTGCTCCTGTCTGAACATGTTTTGATAATCTTTGTATTACTTATCTCTTTTATTGGTGGAGAAGGTATAGTCTATGTAGAAAAGACAAAAAAATTCATAGACATACAGTTTAGAGAATGTGAATGAAAACTTACCAAAGGATTATGTCCAGCAAAAATACTAAATTTGTTGAGATGTTCTCTTACAGAGAGGTGTGTAAAATTAGAGTATGGATAGAGAGGACATGATCTTCCCACATTTTTCTTTTTATGTTGGACATAGTGATATGGTAGTGGTTGGTCTTTGTTGTTTTCAGTAAAGAGAGCTTTTGTCACAAGAGGGTCAATACAGAGGTACGGTTCCTTTTTTACCAACAACTAATTTGACATCAATTTTGTGGTTGGTAGTAGCAGTCACTGATTCTCTTGCTAGGATTCCTTTAGCAACTTCTCTAAGACCATAGGCAATAAAATTTTCTTTTCCTTATACACTATATCCTTAATGTTACCAGGTGGAATAATAAACTGTTTTTGAAGTACATGCACATAATTCATTTTTTAAATCGAGAACTTCTTTGATGAGTGATGCACGTAGTCGATAACTTTCTATTAAACTGCTATGAGACACACAAAACTGTAACACATCTGTTGTGTTCAGTAACCTCAACCATGACTTCAATATTATTTTTTTCTTCTATCCAATAAATACCATTTTTCCACATGGTACAGACTCGGTCAAACTCCTTGATTGCTGCATTAAAAGTAACATCAGTGTCCTCAGGGGACGAGGACAGCAAGTATAGGCTAAAATGATGAAGAAGAGTATGAAGAAAATGCATGGAGAGAAATTGTTGTGAATCACGACACCACAAATACCAACCAAATCTGTCAGTCGTTTCAAACATTGAAGTGGGCTTGTCTTCTGTAATAAGTGCAGGAAAGAATAAAAAATTCTCATCCTTACTAATGGGGAAGTCATCAGATGGTACATTGTTAGTGATACTAGAGACAGTATAAGATTCCATTTGATGACAAAATTGTAGACTTGTTAAAAAATGAATCAGCATATCTGTGTTATGTTTAGGGAAAAGTTTAGCTATGAGAAGAGACTGGCATTATACCTGTATTACTGGCAACTGGTTTACGCTCACGATCAATGTTTTTATTGAATATGATACCATTAACCTCAGTTAAGAGAGACTTTTTGTCAATAATCACCCATGTTTTAGTTAGAAACAAGATGAGTCCCTTGCTTCCGAGAATAATCAAAAATTCTAACACTGTTGATCGATCTGTCAAAAGACAAGGCTCATTTAGTCCCATTAATTTGGAACATAACTCCATCTAGGCTAATAGCAACCACCTCAAGCTGTTGAAGATAAGAATTTAGACAGTGGCAGTGGTAGCTCATCTTATCATTTTTGTCCACAACAGCTTCACAGCACTCTCTTAATTTCATCATAAACTTATTGACACCTTTTCCTCCTGGTCGATGACAGTCCATTGATAAATAGCCTTTGTAATTCTGAAAACGAATGCCCAGACTTGCTACATTCATTTACAAAATGCTGGAAGTCTTTTTCACTGGGCAGTTCATCAATGTGACTTCCAACAACAAGCACTTGACTTGAGCTAATTAACTTCATGCTTACATTTTCAACAAAGTTAAACCAGAAAAGTAGGTCATTCTTAATTTTGTCATCATCATCAGTAAGGTTGCTTAAAATTGCAAAAACAGCTGGTGACCTCAACAAGAGAGTTTCCAGTACTGCAGCATGGCTACTGTAATATTCTGCATGTCCGGCAAATCAAAAATTACAACATTCCCTAACTCCCAACTACGAACAACGTGGTACTCAATTCCAGTGGTTTGCAATACAACGCCTTCAACACACTTTTCTGGGTCAATATTATCATGATACCACTTCTCAGCACGATAAGAGATAACACCAGCCAACGAGCTTTTACCAGCTTCTGTCTTTCCACAGAGAAATATTTTAGCATATGATTCTGTTAGGTAGTTTCTGTGACAGTGTTTCAAATGGTTGAAACATTTCAGTAAATGAAATCTGTTACTGCTAGATGGTGGAATACAATCTAATGGCATTTGTTGATGATTGTTTAGAGCTACTAGATGGTCTGGATCTAGCTGGACATTATGTAAAAGGTAGTGTATGGTTTCTGCATTTCCACTTCGACAGGATAAATGTAGTAGATTATTGCCCCCGCTAAAATGAAAATAGCAAAAATATGAATCTCAACTGTATTACTATAAGTAATTTATACACTTAATGTGTAATATGATAATAAATAAACAGATTAACTTAGTTTTAAAACTTTTAAGAATACTTTTGATATATAGCCATAGAAAAAAACTGAGTCTTTTGAAAGAAAGGTTTGTACATTTAATAGTATTTCTTGTAGTGTTGTTTTAGTTAACTATAACTAAAACTAAAACCCTTTTAGTTTAGCCTATTTGACTTTCAGTTAACTAACAATAACTAACTAAATATTTTTCATCTGACAATTAAGTAAATAAAACTAACTAAAAGTTTTTGAAACCAAGAAAACTAACTAAAACTAACTAAAATTAATGCAATAATTGCAAAAACTAACTATAACTAACTAGTATAGTTAGTACTGAACTAAAACAACAGATACCTGTACTTAATAAATAACTGTCATAACTGCACAAAAAGATAACCACTAGTAAGTGATAAGTTAACTGATAACTAAAAATAGCACTATTCAATACAATCACATGTATACTTTTCTCCTTCGCTGTATAAAAAGCTATCACAAAACATAATGTAACCATGTGCAGGGCATAAATCAGTAAGCAGTAAAAAGTGAGGAAGTTGAAACTTCTGTTATGTCTGCCATGTCAACTTGAAGACCGAAAGCAAGCCCAGTTTGGGAATACATTTGACAATGATGAAGCACCAAACAATAATGTTTGCAAGATTGAGACCTCAAAAAGGTTGAAAGTGAGAATAAAATAAAAGAAAAAATCCAACTAATTTAAAACACTATGTGAACAAATATCTTGCTGATACTTATAGGAAGTTATTGATGAAAGAAAAGTGTCTTATGAATAATAAAGCTACTTGTTATGGTATAATGACCCCAGGCAACTAAGCTTTACTTTGATACTGCATAAATCTTCTTACATCAAATAATTTAGAAAATAACCGAGAAGTTAGCTACATTAATTGGTAGTGAAATGTTGCAACAATTCTTGTGGAAAACCAGGAATTTTATTGTCTACTAATGGAACAAGATTCTCCTTCTAAAGCTGAGTATGCATCAAGTGATATAAGAAACCGATTAGCAGATACAAACTTAAAGAATAATACTTTCAAGAAAAACAAGCAATATTTTTAGTCTAATAATGCATTAAATTTAACTAACTTTCTCAACTATAACTAACTAAAATTAATCTGCTGGCAGAGAAATAACTAAAATTATTCTGCTGGCAGAAAACTAACTATAACTAACTAAAATTATATAAAGCTAAACTAAAACAATACTAATTTCTTGTTATTAATAACAAGAAATACTGACACAACAAATTCTAATTTTAAAAGTAACATTTGTCATTGTATTTACTGAATATGAAATGAAGTAAGCATTGTTTCATAACAAAAATGAATAAAAGATTTAAATGTCATTTTAAAATTACACAAATTTTCAAATATTTATGTATTTGTTATGAATCATCATATTTTAGTTCAGTCTTTATACAAAGAAGGAGTATTGAATATTACTACTGCCTCTGCACATTAAAGTGTCTGTGTCATTGTGGAAGACTTACACACATGTGTAAGTATTTCACAATGACACTACAAGTGAAAATTGTGATACTGAATTTTATTTATTTTCTAAGGTCTATTTAATTTCCTCCTTTGTACATTCATTCAATTTCATATTGAGATGTACTTGTCTTTCATATAAACCAATCACCATCAATCAGAACACACGAAAAAAGGATATAAGGAGATCTTAACACACCAGACTCTCTATACTATATGTAGTGATATCATGCAAAGGACAAATTGTTGTTTCTCATATATATATGTTCAATTTTATTAAGTAAAATGTATTATATTCATTAAATAACAGTTAGCTAATAAATGACACTAGCTGCACTAACAAGAAAGCAAAAATAAACACTGATTCACTTGAAGTAAGCTCTACTGTCCTATTCTCAAGTATGATATCCAAATAATTAACTGAATTTTAATTAATATTAATAACTTAGCAATGAGGTTATACACTATATATTTAGTTATGTACATATTTTGTCTAATGTAAACAGATGTATGAGTGAGAGTCTCCAAAAGAGCATGGTCACTTAGAACTAAGTTATTGATTTTATATAATTATTTTGATTTATCATTTATATTAGTGATAGTCCATATAAAGGAGACAAGAACTAATATTATAGATGTTAAGTCCATATTGCAGAATTTTTGCTGTTTTTTACACATTAGTATATTTTTGTTTCAGGGAAACAGATACAACCAAATTCACTATTTGTCCATGTGAACCATGCTTTTTCTAATATATGAAGAAAATGGCTTGTCCATATAACAATGTGCTTCCATCTGAAGCCAGTGATCTATTCATAATTTATGAAATTCTCCAAATACTATTACACAATTATAAGAAAATTAATGTAGAACACATTACAAAAGAGGCACAAAACTGTTGAAGCTACACACAGACAAATAATGACAAGGTCATAGACAACTTTTTATGAATGATTACGTGGAGGGAGGATTGATAAAGACACACAAGCCTCCAAAATTAGGAAACTTAATTAATTATTCATTACTATCAATTAGTTGATCATTAGGAATTTATGATTGTATTGATATAACAATAACAACCCATGTTTGACATAATTCAGGAGAAAACTGAAATTTAGGGAAACTAAAGAAAGTATGTCCTTTCTTATTAATGAGTTCTACTATCAAGATATATCATTTTAAAACTATTATTATGGTAGGAACTTTGTCATTTAAATTAGGTTTATATATGTTCTTGAAAGATTTTCTATCAAATCATGTTATTAAAATATTTGATGTAATGGACAGTCTGGGTATGAGACAGGTTGGTATCAATTTTGAATGCTAAATTAAAATGTCATACTTGAAAGAAAATAATCATAGATAACTTTTAATGTGACTTACTTCGTCTGTAGCTTTTATATCAACTTGTCCGACTTCAATTAATAACTTTAGAGCATCAACATGACCTCTCTGTGCTGCACAGTGTGCTGGTGTTTGTTTAGTCTGGAAAACAGAAAAGAGAAATTTAATTATGAAATTACACTACCTATAGATATTATACTACCATGTCAAATCTGAACAATGATTGTGACTACACAACATATACAACACACTTAATATAAACTATAAACAGTAGATAGTATATACAGACAAGTCACTAACAAACTTTATTTATTTTCTACACCTTTATCTATTATATCATATTATGATATTGGTATTGACTTACTACTAATCAGCTAGGACATCAAAAGACTAAATTCAACAGTAAATACACATGTTGTAAACATCATTGACTCTTTTAGACTAATATCCAAGCTTAGTGAATCTCTTTTAGTATACTATTGCTGACCTGATCTGTTTATGTTTTTCTGATGACTTTAGTTATTATATTATTTCTACATTGTCACATTGTCTACGTGAGGTTGTGGTTAGGGCCTGTATAACTCTTGTTAATTATATTCATTGTGCAATCTAATATGTCAGGTTAGTACAGAAATGATGCACAGCAGTTTTAACACAATTCTCTGTTCTGTTACTCACAAAATACTTTATTTATAAACAAATTGCATGTACAGGTTGAATAGAAGGTTTTACTAATCATTCCTTGCATTGCTTATGTGCCATCAAATTGTTTTAGGATGTTGAAGCAGGTTGTCATGTCTATTACTGGCAATAGAAATATTGATAATGCAAATTATATGACACTCTCATTAACTACATGCAATAAGTGTCACATTTCACATTGTGAATATTGTTATTGATATTCATAATTTATTTGATATACTTAAAATCATCAATAGTATTTTATTATAATAACAGTTGTTGTCACAACAACTATTGCTATGTCAATGCTATTCAGTAATGTCTACCAATTGACAACTAAGTAAACTGATAGTAGTAAGGAATATGAACTATTACAACATGCCACACCTACTGATAGCTGACACTGACAATGCTTGTTAATCTATAACTAACACAAGATTTAAACAACAAATTTGATGTAGAAATTTCTAATGTCCATGCCCTGAATTCCTTGAACTAATGATAAGTATTACCATTGTTAATAACTAGCTTAGAAAAGAAAAGGAACACCATAAAACTACTGCTTGTGCCAATTCTTATTGTTTAAGTTAATTATGATGACATGGGCTGGGCTTTGCAATGGTGCAATATAATAAATATGAAATACACTAAAGTGCTTAACCTCGCTGCGGTCTTACTAGAGAATCTAGCCTCCTCAAGTGACGTAATCTCATGTGATGCAAAAGATGATTATTGATGATTTTTCTTCAATCAAAGGGAAGTACACAATATTTTTGTACATTTTTAACAACATCCACATAATGGTCATATCAATAACATTTTATATCTATCTAAAAATGATTTAAATCTAGCAGCATGTAATAATCACAACACACAATATACACTAACCAAGTCACAAATATTTGGATCTGCATTGGAGTTTAACAGTAGCTGTACGATATCACATTGACCTTTTTCTGAGGCTAGATGTAAAGCTGTTTTCTGCCCTAGAGGAAGTACACAAATATATTGTACATTTTTAACAACATCAACATACTTCAAGTTTGTATTTAATTTACAGATCTAGTGTATTACTTGTCTCAATATTAAAACAGGAGTGGCTCATTTCTGGCTATGTTTCTTGTACATAGACAATTACAGCTTAGGTTTTTGTGTGGGATTAGTAGCAGTATAAAATTATATGTATTATATAATGATGATGATACCACTCTCATAATCATTAGAACATTAACACATATAGCATAACATACTAGTTGGATCTCTATGAATACAAAAACTTTTAAAGATATTTATTATTATAATAGACCACATCTAATGATAGCTGACACTGACTATGTTTGTTAATTCTTTACTAACAAAAGATTGAAACAACAAGTTGACATAAACAAGTCTAATGGCCATATCAATAACAATTTATATCTATCAAAAAATGATTTAAATCTAGTAACATGTAACAATCACAACACACAATATACACTAACCAAGTCACAAATATTTGGATCTGCATTGGAGTTTAACAGTAGCTGTACGATATCACAATGACCTTGTTTTGAGGCTAGACGTAAAGCTGTTTTCTGCACCTAGAGGAAGTACACAAATATATTGTACATTTTTAACAACATCAACATACTTCAAGTTTGTATTTAATTTACAGATCTAGTGTATTACTTGTCACAATATTAAAATAGGAGTGGCTCACTTCTGGCTATGATTCTTACACTTAGGCATTTACAGTTTAGGTTTTTGGGTAGGATTTAGCAGCAATATAAAATTATATGTAATATATAATGATGATGATACCACTCTCATAATCATCAGAACATTAACACATATAGCATAACATACTAGTTGGATCTCTATGAATACAAAAATCTTTTAAAGATATGTACTATTATAATAGACCACATCTACTGATAGCTGACACTGACTATGTTTGTTAATTCTTTACTAACAAAAGATTGAAACAACAAGTTGACATAAACAAGTCTAATGGCCATATCAATAACATTTTATATCTATCAAAAAATGATTTAAATCTAGTAACATGTAATAATCACAACACACAATATACACTGACCCTGTCACAAATATTTGGATCTGCATTGGAGTTTAACAGTAGCTGTACGATATCACATTGACCTTTTTTCGAGGCTAGATGTAAAGCTGTTTTCTGCACCTAGAGGAAGTACACAAATATATTGTACATTTTTAACAACATCAACATACTTCAAGTTTGTATTTAATTTACAGATCTAGTGTATTACTTGTCACAATATTAAAACAGGAGTGGCTCATTTCTGGCTATGATTCTTACACTTAGGCATTTACAGTTTAGGTTTTTGGGTAGGATTTAGCAGCAATATAAAATTATATGTATATATAATGATGATGATACCACTCTCATAATCATCAGAACATTAACACATATAGCATGACATACTAGTTGGATCTCTATGAATACAAAAATCTTTTAAAGATATGTACTATTATAATAGACCACATCAACTGATAGCTGACACTGACTATGTTTGTTAATTCTTTACTAACAAAAGTTTGAAAGAACAAGTTGACATAAACAAGTCTAATGGCCATATCAATAACATTTTATATCTATCTAAAAATGATTTAAATCTAGTAGCATGTAATAATCACAACACACAATATACACTGACCCAGTCACAAATATTTGGATCTGCATTGGAGTTTAACAGTAGCTGTACGATATCACAATGACCATTTTCCGAGGCTAGATGTAAAGCTGTTTTCTGCCCCTAGAGGAAGTACACAAATATATTGCACATTTTTAACAACATCCGCATACTTCAAGTTCAAGTTGTATTTAATTTACAGATCTATTGTATTACTTGTCACAATTTTAAACACTGTAAAAATTAATATGTCATTTTAACAACTAATATGTACTTTACATAGGTGGATTACTCTGGAATTTAGAATTTATGTGAATTACTAATTGTATAATTTGTTAGTATGTAACCATACAACATACCAAGAAATTACATAGTGAGGAATTCTCAAGAATTCTACATTCCATAGTAATCCACCCATGTAAACTACAAATTAGTTGTTAAAATGACATATTAATTTTTACAGTGAAACAGGAGTTGGTCACTTCTGGCTATGATTCTTACACATAGGCAATTATAGGTTAGGTTTTTGTGTGGGTTTAGTAGCAATATAAATTATATGTATTATATAATGATGATGATATCACTCTCATAATCATCAGAACATTAACACGTATAGCATAACATACTAGTTGGATCTCTATGAATACAAACCACAACTACTAACTGTTTAGTATGTAAATGATGCTACATAGAAAACAATAGCTACAATTATACTCTGTTCATGTTAAGAATAACCATTAACTAATGATATAACTATGACTAATAATGAACTAGAGTGAAATGGTTTGTATTATTCAATAGTCCAAGAATGATCATAATATTTATCAAGAAAAAAACATTTCTACCAATTTCAGGAAAGAAAGAAACTCTTCTCAATATTTCTAATACGTTTATGTTATCAGTACGGTCGTTATGTGCATGTAACATCATGGCATGGTTTAGTCGTTCTTGGTCATAGTACTTCGTAGGATATGTTTTAGTCAGCGTAAGGTTGAAAAGTGTGTTCTGATGTAGCAGAAGTCATTGGTATGGTTAGATACAGTCTAATTAGGTTATGAACTTCTGTCTTCAGTGCAAATCAGGGGGCTTCAGCTCCCCCCCCTTGCCCCCCCTTCCCTATCGGTATGACTACAGATATAGTACTTAAGGTGTAAAAGTTATAGGAAATAATACAGTACTATATAGTAGGTAACTTTAGATATATATAATATTGATAATTTGGAAAATTGTATTTCATTCATCCAAATTCTACCTTCAATTTTTTTTAATTAGAGGTGTGGTAGTAGTCAAAGAAGTCATTTGCAAAATTTATTTTCCAAAATGTCTATTTTATATTCTTTCTCTAATATTTCTCACTCTGACATTCCCCACTATATGGTATTACAATATTAGATTAATACAAATATCAGTATAATTGTAACACATGGTCTGACAATGGATGAGTAATATTGTGATATTTGAATGATAACTAGTAGTAGCCAAACCACTTTTTTAAAAGAGCTCTTAAGTATTACCTCCATGAATAATTAGATGCTATAAAGATTTATCTGTTCAGTACTAGTTTAAAAATTAAGGAGATTTCAAAGATTGGATCAGTAGAATTTTAATAATAGAAATAATAATGCCACTTGTGGGGTGACATTCACTGATATCCTTAGTTTACAAAGAAAGTCACAACCTTTTGCTTAAGTACACTTTAGTAATAGTTTGTAAATAGAAAAGATACATTAAACTGCCTTCTAAATCAAACATGAGTAGGTGGGGCTAAATCTTTTGATTGTCTGTGATTAATCTTATTTGTTATAGAATATAATACTTTTAAAAGTAAACACTAACAAACAACAGTAATTTATTATTCTTTTAATCAGTTACTAACCTTCTTAGGATGATGAACATTGACATTAGCACCTGATTTAAGTGCTTGAGTTACATTTTCTATATTACCATTTTCAGCTGAAGTCAATAGTAAGTCATCCTGTTAAAATAAATAATATATTATAACTGTGACATGTACCCACATATAATTAGGTCATGTTTATAAGATATTATAACATGTAAGATCACTATGTCCATGTCATCATATACAGTAAATATATTATTATATTTGTCATTTACATTTCTAACTTGGTCCATATCTCTTGCTCCAAAAGAACATAAGATCTTAACAATGTTATTGTGGCCGTAAAAATATGCTATATAAAGTGGAATGTGTCCCCACTATAAAATGAAATAAATTGTTTCAATAATAATACATTAAATTTTTAAAGAAGATATGTAGTATACAATTACAGCTTAGGTTTTTGTGTGGGATTAGTAGCAGTATAAAATTATATGTAATATATAATGATGATGATACCACTCTCATAATCATCAGAACATTAACACATATAGCATAACATACTAGTTGGATCTCTATGAATACAAAAATCTTTTAAAGATATGTACTATTATAATAGACCACATCAACTGATAGCTGACACTGACTATGTTTGTTAATTCTTTACTAACAAAAGATTGAAACAACAAGTTGACATAAACAAGTCTAATGGCCATATCAATAACATTTTATATCTATCAAAAATGATTTAAATCTAGTAACATGTAATAATCACAACACACAATATACACTGACCCAGTCACAAATATTTGGATCTGCATTGGAGTTTAACAGTAGCTGTACGATATCACAATGACCTTTTTCCGAGGCTAGATATAAAGCTGTTTTCTGCCCCTAGAGGAAGTACACAAATATATTGTACATTTTCAACAACATCAACATACTTCAAGTTTGTATTTAATTTACAGATCTAGTGTATTACTTGTCACAATATTAAAATAGGAGTGGCTCACTTCTGGCTATGATTCTTACACTTAGGCATTTACAGTTTAGGTTTTTGTGTGGGATTAGTAGCAGTATAAAATTATATGTATTATATAATGATGATGATACCACTCTCATAATCATTAGAATATTAACACATATAGCATAACATACTAGTTGGATCTCTATGAATACAAAAATCTTTTAAAGATATTTACTATTATAATAGACCACATCTACTGATAGCTGACACTGACTATGTTTGTTAATTCTTTACTAACAAAAGATTGAAACAACAAGTTGACATAAACAAGTCTAATGGCCATATCAATAACATTTTATATCTATCAAAAAATGATTTAAATCTAGTAACATGTAATAATCACAACACACAATATACACTGACCCAGTCACAAATATTTGGATCTGCATTGGAGTTTAACAGTAGCTGTACGATATCACAATGACCTTTTTCCGAGGCTAGATGTAAAGCTGTTTTCTGCCCCTAGAGGAAGTACACAAATATATTGTACATTTTCAACAACATCAACATACTTCAAGTTTGTATTTAATTTACAGATCTAGTGTATTACTTGTCACAATATTAAAATAGGAGTGGCTCACTTCTGGCTATGATTCTTACACTTAGGCATTTACAGTTTAGGTTTTTGTGTGGGATTAGTAGCAGTATAAAATTATATGTATTATATAATGATGATGATACCACTCTCATAATCATTAGAATATTAACACATATAGCATAACATACTAGTTGGATCTCTATGAATACAAAAATTTTTAGAGATATTCACTATTATAATAGACCACATCTACTGATAGCTGACACTGACTATGTTTGTTAATTCTTTACTAACAAAAGATTGAAACAACAAGTTGACATAAACAAGTCTAATGGCCATATCAATAACATTTTATATCCATCAAAAAATGATTTAAATCTAGTAGCAGGTAATAATCACAACACACAATATACACTGACCCTGTCACAAATATTTGGATCTGCATTGGAGTTTAACAGTAGCTGTACGATATCACAATGACCTTTTTTCGAGGCTACATGTAAAGCTGTTTTCTGCCACTAGAGGAAGTACACAAATATATTGTACATTTTTAACAACATCAACATACTTCAAGTTTGTATTTAATTTACAGATCTAGTGTATTACTTGTCACAATATTAAAATAGGAGTGGCTCACTTCTGGCTATGATTCTTACACTTAGGCATTTACAGTTTAGGTTTTTGTGTGGGATTAGTAGCAGTATAAAATTATATGTATTATATAATGATGATGATACCACTCTCATAATCATTAGAATATTAACACATATAGCATAACATACTAGTTGGATCTCTATGAATACAAAAATCTTTTAAAGATATTTACTATTATAATAGACCACATCAACTGATAGCTGACACTGACTATGTTTGTTAATTCTTTACTAACAAAAGATTGAAACAACAAGTTGACATAAACAAGTCTAATGGCCATATCAATAACATTTTATAACTATCAAAAAATGATTTAAATCTAGTAACATGTAACAATCACAACACACAATATACACTAACAAAGTCACAAATATTTGGATCTGCATTGGAGTTTAACAGTAGCTGTACGATATCACAATGACCTTTTTTCGAGGCTACATGTAAAGCTGTTTTCTGCCCCTAGAGGAAGTACACAAATATATTGTACATTTTTAACAACATCAACATACTTCAAGTTTGTATTTAATTTACAGATCTAGTGTATTACTTGTCACAATATTAAAATAGGAGTGGCTCACTTCTGGCTATGATTCTTACACTTAGGCATTTACAGTTTAGGTTTTTGTGTGGGATTAGTAGCAGTATAAAATTATATGTATTATATAATGATGATGATACCACTCTCATAATCATTAGAATATTAACACATATAGCATAAATACTAGTTGGATCTCTATGAATACAAAAATCTTTTAAAGATATTTACTATTATAATAGACCACATCAACTGATAGCTGACACTGACTATGTTTGTTAATTCTTTACTAACAAAAGATTGAAACAACAAGTTGACATAAACAAGTCTAATGGCCATATCAATAACATTTTATAACTATCAAAAAATGATTTAAATCTAGTAACATGTAACAATCACAACACACAATATACACTAACAAAGTCACAAATATTTGGATCTGCATTGCAGTTTAACAGTAGCTGTACGATATCACAATGACCATTTACCGAGGCTAGATGTAAAGCTGTTTCATGCTCCTAGAGGAAGTACACAAATATATTGTACATTTTTAACAACATCCACATACTTCAAATTTGTATTTAATTTACAGATATAATGTATTACTTGTCTCAATATTAAAATAGGAGTGGCTCACTTCTGGCTATGTTTCTTATACATAGACAATTACAGCTTAGGTTTTTGTGTGGGATTAGTAGCAGTATAAAATTATATGTATTATATAATGATGATGATACCACTCTCATAATCATTAGAACATTAACACATATAGCATAACATACTAGTTGGATCTCTATGAATACAAAAACTTTTAAAGGTATTTACTATTATAATAGACCACATCTAATGATAGCTGACACTGACTATGTTTGGTAATTCTTTACTAACAAAAGATTGAAACAACAAGTTGACATAAACAAGTCTAATGGCCATATCAATAACATTTTATATCTATCAAAAAATGATTTAAATCTAGTAGCAGGTAATAATCACAACACACAATATACACTGACCCTGTCACAAATATTTGGATCTGCATTGGAGTTTAACAGTAGCTGTACGATATCACAATGACCTTTTTTCGAGGCTAGATGTAAAGCTGTTTTCTGCCCCTAGAGGAAGTACACAAATATATTGTACATTTTTAACAACATCAACATACTTCAAGTTTGTATTTAATTTACAGATCTAGTGTATTACTTGTCACAATATTAAAATAGGAGTGGCTCACTTCTGGCTATGATTCTTACACTTAGGCATTTACAGTTTAGGTTTTTGGGTAGGATTTAGCAGCAATATAAAATTATATGTATTATATAATGATGATGATACCACTCTCATAATCATCAGAACATTAACACATATAGCATAACATACTAGTTGGATCTCTATGAATACAAAAATCTTTTAAAGATATGTACTATTATAATAGACCACATCTACTGATAGCTGACACTGACTATGTTTGTTAATTCTTTACTAACAAAAGATTGAAACAACAAGTTGACATAAACAGGTCTAATGGCCATATCAATAACATTTTATATCTATCTAAAAATGATTTAAATCTAGTAACATGTAATAATCACAACACACAATATACACTAACCAAGTCACAAATATTTGGATCTGCATTGCAGTTTAACAGTAGCTGTACGATATCACATTGACCATTTTCCGAGGCTAGATGTAAAGCTGTTTTCTGCACCTAGAGGAAGTACACAAATATTTTGTACATTTTTAACAACATCAACATACTTCAAGTTTGTATTTAATTTACAGATCTAGTGTATTACTTGTCACAATATTAAAACAGGAGTGGCTCATTTCTGGCTATGTTTCTTGTGCATAGACAATTACAGCTTAGGTTTTTGTGTGGGATTAGTAGCAGTATAAAATTATATGTATTATATAATGATGATGATACCACTCTCATAATCATTAGAACATTAACACATATAGCATGACATACTAGTTGGATCTCTATGAATACAAAAATCTTTTAAAGATATGTACTATTATAATAGACCACATCAACTGATAGCTGACACTGACTATGTTTGTTAATTCTTTACTAACAAAAGATTGAAACAACAAGTTGACATAAACAAGTCTAATGGCGATATCAATAACATTTTATATCTATCAAAAAATGATTTAAATCTAGTAACATGTAATAATCACAACACACAATATACACTAACAAAGTCACAAATATTTGGATCTGCATTGGAGTTTAACAGTAGCTGTACGATATCACAATGACCTTTTTCCGAGGCTAGATGTAAAGCTGTTTTCTCCTCCTAGAGGAAGTACACAAATATATTGTACATTTTTAACAACATCAACATACTTCAAGTTTGTATTTAATTTACAGATCTAGTGTATTACTTGTCACAATATTAAAACAGGAGTGGCTCATTTCTGGCTATGTTTCTTGTACATAGACAATTACAGCTTAGGTTTTTGTGTGGGATTAGTAGCAGTATAAAATTATATGTATTATATAATGATGATGATACCACTCTCATAATCATTAGAATATTAACACATATAGCATAACATACTAGTTGGATGTCTATGAATACAAAAATCTTTTAAAGATATATACTATTATAATAGACCACATCTAATGATAGCTGACACTGACTATGTTTGTTAATTCTTTACTAACAAAAGATTGAAACAACAAGTTGACATAAACAAGTCTAATGGCCATATCAATAACAATTATATCTATCAAAAAATGATTTAAATCTAGTAACATGTAATAATCACAACACACAATATACACTGACCAAGTCACAAATATTTGGATCTGCATTGGAGTTTAACAGTAGCTGTACGATATCACAATGACCTTGTTCTGAGGCTAGATGTAAAGCTGTTTTCTGCCCCTAGAGGAAGTACACAAATATATTGTACATTTTTAACAACATCAACATACTTCAAGTTTGTATTTAATTTACAGATCTAGTGTATTACTTGTCTCAATAATTAAAATAGGAGTGGCTCACTTCTTGCTATGATTCTTACACTTAGGCATTTACAGTTTAGGTTTTTGGGTAGGATTTAGCAGCAATATAAAATTATATGTAATATATAATGATGATGATACCACTCTCATAATCATCAGAACATTAACACATATAGCATAACATACTAGTTGGATCTCTATGAATACAAAAATCTTTTAAAGATATGTACTATTATAATAGACCACATCTACTGATAGCTGACACTGACTATGTTTGTTAATTCTTTACTAACAAAAGATTGAAAGAACAAGTTGACACAAACAAGTCTAATGGCCATATCAATAACATTTTATATCTATCTAAAAATGATTTAAATCTAGTAGCATGTAATAATCACAACACACAATATACACTGACCCAGTCACAAATATTTGGATCTGCATTGGAGTTTAACAGTAGCTGTACGATATCACAATGACCATTTTCCGAGGCTAGATGTAAAGCTGTTTTCTGCCCCTAGAGGAAGTACACAAATATATTGTACATTTTTAACAACATCCGCATACTTCAAGTTTGTATTTAATTTACAGATCTATTGTATTACTTGTCACAATTTAAACACTGTAAAAATTAATATGTCATTTTAACAACTAATATGTACTTTACATAGGTGGATTACTCTGGAATTTAGAATTTATGTGAATTACTAATTGTATAATTTGTTAGTATGTAACCATACAACATACCAAGAAATTACATAGTGAGGAATTCTCAAGAATTCTACATTCCATAGTAATCCACCCATGTAAACTACAAATTAGTTGTTAAAATGACATATTAATTTTTACAGTGAAACAGGAGTTGGTCACTTCTGGCTATGATTCTTACACATAGGCAATTATAGGTTAGGTTTTTGTGTGGGTTTAGTAGCAATATAAAATTATATGTATTATATAATGATGATGATATCACTCTCATAATCATCAGAACATTAACACATATAGCATAACATACTAGTTGGATCTCTATGAATACAAACCACAACTACTAACTGTTTAGTATGTAAATGATGCTACATAGAAAACAATAGCTACAATTATACTCTGTTCATGTTAAGAATAACCATTAACTAATGATATAACTATGACTAATAATGAACTAGAGTGAAATGGTTTGTATTATTCAATAGTCCAAGAATGATCACAATATTTATCAAGAAAAAAACATTTCTACCAATTTCAGGAAACTTGTAAACCAGATATCTCATATTTATGAAAAACCTGCTGGTCATTAACTAGTGCTCATGCAAGCATTCTCAAGCTTCATCAAAAAAGTTAGACAGAGGGGGAGGAGTCAAGTTTAAGTTGGGGAGGCTGACCTTATATTTTGTTGCGTTATATTATTAAACATCAAAAATGACTAAAAAATTAATTTGTTTGTCGTTAAAGAAAGAAACTCTTCTCAATATTTCTAATAAGTTTATGTTATCAGTACGGTCGTTATGTGCATGTAACATCATGGCATGGTTTAGTCGTTCTTGGTCATAGTACTTCGTAGGATATGTTTTAGTCAGCGTAAGGTTGAAAAGTGTGTTCTGATGTAGCAGAAGTCATTGGTATGGTTAGATACAGTCTAATTAGGTTATGAACTTCTGTCTTCAGTGCAAATCAGGGGGCTTCAGCTCCCCCCCCCTTGCCCCCCTTCCCTATCGGTATGACTACAGATATAGTACTTAAGGTGTAAAAGTTATAGGAAATAATACAGTACTATATAGTAGGTAACTTTAGATATATATAATATTGATAATTTGGAAAATTGTATTTCATTCATCCAAATTCTACCTTCAATTTTTTTAATTAGAGGTATGGTAGTAGTCAAAGAAGTCATTTGCAAAATTTATTTTCCAAAATGTCTATTTTATATTCTTTCTCTAATATTTCTCACTCTGAAATTCCCCACTATATGGTATTACAATATTAGATTAATACAAGTATCAGTATAATAATTGTAACACATGGTCAGAAAATGGATGAGTAATATTGTGATATTTGAATGATAACTAGTAGTAGCCAAACCACTTTTTTAAAAGAGCTCTTGAGTATTACCTCCATGAATAATTAGATGCTATAAAGATTTATCTGTTCAGTACTAGTTTAAAAATTAAGGAGATTTCAAAGATTGGATCAGTAGAATTTTAATAATAGAAATAATAATGCCACTTGTGGGGTGACATTCACTGATATCCTTAGTTTACAAAGAAAGTCACATCCATTTGCTTAACTACACTTTAGTAATAGTTTGTAAATAGAAAAGATACATTAAACTGCCTTCTAAATCAAACATGAGTAGGTGGGGCTAAATCTTTTGAATGTCTGTGATTGATCTTATTTGTTATAGAATATAATACTTTTAAAAGTAAACACTAACAAACAACAGTAATTTATTATTCTTTTAATCAGTTACTAACCTTCTTAGGATGATGAACATTGACATTAGCACCTGATTTAAGTGCTTGAGTTACATTTTCTATATTACCATTTTCAGCTGAAGTCAATAGTAAGTCATCCTGTTAAAATAAATAATATATTATAACTGTGACATGTACCCACATATACTTAGGTCATGTTTATAAGATATTATAACATGAAAGATCACTATGTCCATGTCATCATATACAGTAAATATATTATTATATTTGTCATTTACATTTCTAACTTGGTCCATATCTCTTGCTCCAAAAGAACATAAGATCTTAACAATGTTATTGTGACCGTAAAAATATGCTATATAAAGTGGAATGTGTCCCCACTATAAAATGAAATAAATTGTTTCAATAATAATACATTAAATTTTTAAAGAAGATATGTAGTATACAATTACAGCTTAGGTTTTTGTGTGGGATTAGTAGCAGTATAAAATTATATGTATTATATAATGATGATGATACCACTCTCATAATCATTAGAATATTAACACATATAGCATAACATACTAGTTGGATCTCTATGAATACAAAAATCTTTTAAAGATATTTACTATTATAATAGACCACATCTACTGATAGCTGACACTGACTATGTTTGTTAATTCTTTACTAACAAAAGATTGAAACAACAAGTTGACATAAACAAGTCTAATGGCCATATCAATAACATTTTATAACTATCAAAAAATGATTTAAATCTAGTAACATGTAACAATCACAACACACAATATACACTAACCAAGTCACAAATATTTGGATCTGCATTGGAGTTTAACAGTAGCTGTACGATATCACAATGACCATTTTCCGAGGCTAGATGTAAAGCTGTTTTCTGCTCCTAGAGGAAGTACACAAATATATTGTACATTTTTAACAACATCAACATACTTCAAGTTTGTATTTAATTTACAGATATAATGTATTACTTGTCTCAATATTAAAACAGGAGTGGCTCATTTCTGGCTATGTTTCTTGTACATAGACAATTACAGCTTAGGTTTTTGTGTGGGATTAGTAGCAGTATAAAATTATATGTATTATATAATGATGATGATACCACTCTCATAATCATCAGAACATTAAGACATATAGCATAACATACTAGTTGGATCTCTATGAATACAAAAACTTTTAAAGATATTTACTATTATAATAGACCACATCTACTGATAGCTGACACTGAGTATGTCTGTTAATTCTTTACTAACAAAAGATTGAAAGAACAAGTTGACACAAACAAGTCTAATGGCCATATCAATAACATTTTATATCTATCAAAAAATGATGAAAATCTAGTAGCAGGTAATAATCACAACACACAATATACACTGACCCAGTTACAAATATTTGGATCTGCATTGGAGTTTAACAGTAGCTGTACGATATCACAATGACCTTTTTTCGAGGCTAGATGTAAAGCTGTTTTCTGCCCTAGAGGAAGTACACAAATATTTTGTACATTTTTAACAACATCAACATACTTCAAGTTTGTATTTAATTTACAGATATAATGTATTACTTGTCTCAATATTAAAACAGGAGTGGCTCATTTCTGGCTATGTTTCTTGTACATAGACAATTACAGCTTAGGTTTTTGTGTGGGATTAGTAGCAGTATAAAATTATATGTATTATATAATGATGATGATACCACTCTCATAATCATCAGAACATTAACACATATAGCATAACATACTAGTTGGATCTCTATGAATACAAAAACTTTTAAAGATATGTACTATTATAATAGACCACATCTACTGATAGCTGACACTGACTATGTTTGTTAATTCTTTACTAACAAAAGATTGAAACAACAAGTTGACATAAACAAGTCTAATGGCCATATCAATAACATTTTATATCTATCAAAAAATGATTTAAATCTAGTAGCAGGTAATAATCACAACACACAATATACACTGACCCTGTCACAAATATTTGGATCTGCATTGGAGTTTAACAGTAGCAGTACGATATCACAATGACCTTTTTTCGAGGCTAGATGTAAAGCTGTTTTCTGCTCCTAGAGGAAGTACACAAATATATTGTACATTTTTAACAACATCAACATACTTCAAGTTTGTATTTAATTTACAGATCTAGTGTATTACTTGTCACAATATTAAAATAGGAGTGGCTCACTTCTGGCTATGATTCATACACTTAGGCATTTACAGTTTAGGCTTTTGGGTAGGATTTAGCAGCAATATCAAATTATATGTATTATATAATGATGATGATACCACTCTCATAATCATCAGAACATTAACACATATAGCATAACATACTAGTTGGATCTCTATGAATACAAAAATCTTTTAAAGATATGTACTATTATAATAGACCACATCTACTGATAGCTGACACTGACTATGTTTGTTAATTCTTTACTAACAAAAGATTGAAACAACAAGTTGACATAAACAAGTCTAATGGCCATATCAATAACATTTTATAACTATCAAAAAATGATTTAAATCTAGTAACATGTAATAATCACAACACACAATATACACTAACCAAGTCACAAATATTTGGATCTGCATTGCAGTTTAACAGTACCTGTACGATATCACAATGACCTTTTTCCGAGGCTAGACGTAAAGCTGTTTTCTGCTCCTAGAGGAAGTACACAAATATATTGTACATTTTTAACAACATCAACATACTTCAAGTTTGTATTTAATTTACAGATATAATGTATTACTTGTCTCAATATTAAAACAGGAGTGGCTCATTTCTGGCTATGTTTCTTGTACATAGACAATTACAGCTTAGGTTTTTGTGTGGGATTAGTAGCAGTATAAAATTATATGTATTATATAATGATGATGATACCACTCTCATAATCATCAGAACATTAACACATATAGCATAACATACTAGTTGGATCTCTATGAATACAAAAATCTTTTAAAGATATGTACTATTATAATAGACCACATCTACTGATAGCTGACACTGACTATGTTTGTTAATTCTTTACTAACAAAAGATTGAAACAACAAGTTGACATAAACAAGTCTAATGGCCATATCAATAACATTTTATATCTATCAAAAAATGATTTAAATCTAGTAACATGTAATAATCACAACACACAATATACACTGACCCTGTCACAAATATTTTTGGATCTGCATTGGAGTTTAACAGTAGCTGTACGATATCACAATGACCTTTTTCCGAGGCTAGATGTAAAGCTGTTTTCTGCACCTAGAGGAAGTACACAAATATATTGTACATTTTTAACTACATCAAGATACTTCAAGTTTGTATTTAATTTACAGATCTAGTGTATTACTTGTCACAATTTTAAACACTGTAAAAATTAATATGTCATTTTAACAACTAATATGTACTTTACATAGGTGGATTACTCTGGAATTTAGAATTTATGTGAATTACTAATTGTATAATTTGTTAGTATGTAACCATACAACATACCAAGAAATTACATAGTGAGGAATTCTCAAGAATTCTACATTCCATAGTAACCCACCCATGTAAACTACAAATTAGTTGTTAAAATGACATATTAATTTTTACAGTGAAACAGGAGTGGGTCACTTCTGGCTATGATTCTTACACATAGGCAATTATAGGTTAGGTTTTTGTGTGGGTTTAGTAGCAATATAAAATTATATGTATTATATAATGATGACGATATCACTCTCATAATCATCAGAACATTAACACGTATAGCATAATATACTAGTTGGATCTCTATGAATACAAACCACAACTACTAACTGTTTAGTATCTAAATGATGCTATATAGAAAACAATAGATACAATTATACTCTATTCATGTTAAGAATAACCATTAACTAATGATATAACTATGACTAATAATGAACTAGAGTGAAATGGTTTGTATTATTCAATAGTCCAAGAATGATCACAATATTTATCAAGAAAAAAAACATTTCTACCAATTTCAGGAAACTTGTAAACCAGATATCTCATATTTATGAAAAACCTGCTGGTCATTAACTAGTGCTCGTGCAAGCATTCTCAAGCTTCATCAAAAAAGTTAAGAAACTGTTGAAAATACCTTCAACATTTAAATTAATGAAATTAAGAGGAGACTAATGCAAAGAATTAATAAAAGTTCACACAGACACAGACAGAGGGGGAGGAGTCAAGTTTAAGTTGGGGGGGGGGGGGCTGACCTTATATTTTGTTGCATTATATTATTAAACATCAAAAATGACTAAAAAATTAATTCGTCTGTTGTTAAGGAAAGAAACTCTTCTCACTATTTCTAATGAGTTTATGTTATCAGGATGGTCGTTATGTGTATGTAATATCATGACATGGTTTAGTCGTTCTTGGTCATAGTACTTTGTAGGATATTATTTAGTTAGCGTAAGGTTGAAAAGTGTGTCCTGCTGTAGCAGAAGTCGTTGGTATGGTTAGATACAGTCTAATTAGGTTATGAACTTCTGTCTTGAGTGCAAATCAGGGGGCCTTCAGCCCCCCCCCTGCCCCCCTTCCCTTTCCCTATGACCACAGATATAGTAATTAAGTTGTAAAAGTTATAAGAAATAATTAGGACTACAGTACCATATAGTAGGTAATTTTAGATAGATGTAATTTGGAAAATTGTATTTCATTCATCCAAATTCTACCTTCAATTTTTTTAAATTGAAGGTAGAATTTGATGAATTTAATTTAATTTAATTTAATTGTGTTGTAGTAGTCAAAAGAAGTCATTTGCAAAATTTATTTTCCAAAATGTCTTTTTTATATTCATTCTCTAATATTTCTCACTTTGAAATTCCCCACTATATGGTATTACAATATTAGATTATTACAAGTATCAGAATAATAATTGTAACACATGGTCTGACAATGGATGAGTAATATTGTGATATTTGAATGATAACTAGTAGTAGCCAAACCACTTTTTTAAAAGAGCTCTTGAGTATTAACTCCATGAATAATTAGATGGTATAAAGATTTATCTGTTCAGTACTAGTTTAAAAATTAAGGAGATTTCAAAGATTGGATCAGTAGAATTTTAATAATAGAAATAATAATGCCACTTGTGGGGTGACATTCACTGATATCCTTAGTTTACAAAGAAAGTCACAACCTTTTGCTTAACTACACTTTAGTAATAGTTTGTAAATAGAAAAAAGATACATTAAACTGCCTTCTAAATCAAACATGAGTAGGTGGGGCTAAATCTTTTGATTGTCTGTGATTAATCTTATTTGTTATAGAATATAATACTTTTAAAAGTAAACACTAACAAACAACAGTAATTTATTATTCTTTTAATCAGTTACTAACCTTCTTAGGATGATAAACATTGACATTAGCACCTGATTTAAGTGCTTGAGTTACATTTTCTATATTACCATATTCAGCTGAAGTCAATAGTAAGTCATCCTGTTAAAATAAATAATATATTATAACTGTGACATGTACCCACATATACTTAGGTCATGTTTATAAGATTTTATAACATGTAAGATCGCTATGTCCATGTCATCATATACAGTAAATATATTATTATATTTGTCACTTACATTTTTAACTTGGTCCATATCTCTTGCTCCAAAAGAACATAAGATCTTAACAATGTTATTGTGACCATAAAAATATGCTATATAAGTGGAATGTGTCCCCACTATAAATGAAATAGAATTTAATAATAATAGATTAAATTGTAAAGTGGATATACATAGATATATACGTAATACACTTGATCTATAACAATCATAGGATTTATAAGGTCTATTTTATATATGGACACATTAATGTAAAATATGAGTATTGCATAAATTAGACAATTGTTATCTGAGTTAATAACAAAGTTTATTAAACTAAGAATATAGTACTAATATATGGCTCACAACAACTGAATATAACACATGGACTGGAGCTCATTATATATAATAACATGCAATGGGAGATTGTGAACACAGAAATAAATACGGTAATATATATGGTAAGCAAGCAAGGAGCAGTATTTGTTGTATCATATTATGTTTCAGCAAATGTAGTAATAATAGATGAAAATATGATGGATATTAGGTAAGTCAATCCAAACCTATATGCAAAATAGTTTGAATAAAACCTTCAATGATAAAAAGCTAGGTTTTGACATACTATAGTATTCTTTTCAAATGTTATTTTTCTTTACTCAAAGAAGACCAATTTTGATATCACTGTATAGCTTAATTAAACCAGTCATATTAACAATAAGAAAATTCTATATCATATTAAAAGATGCAACAAAAAAATAAGAACTTTATTTGTCACACCTACAGGTATTTATTGTAATATTGGATCATGTGTAGAGTGTTAACTTAAAAATTCCTTGTCACATTGGAATTGATCTATATCTTGTCTTACTAGACAGGTAGTACTACATATATGTATACATGTAATAGAGACAACAAATAAAATACACAAACTATACACAAAAATAAAATCTACTACATTGTCTGTGATTTTGGTATATACAAACAAACACACAGTATTGTAATCCACACATACACATATTTGGTGGAAACACACATACAATAATTATGATTTGTTTTAACCTCATATAACTTGCTACATGCATAAGCTTTTGTCTCTTCATCTTATATCTTTTATCATTTAGCCTTTAAGTAATCAGCTATGGTTGAAATGGTGGTGGGAAGAATAAACTAAGTTCATTAGTATGAATGGACAGGTAGTCATTACAAAAAGTTAAATTTTATTCAAACTTTTAATACTCATGTATATCTTTAAATTAAAATATAAAAATGGACATTGATGTTTCATACAAACATAGTCCAAAAGAATCTTATAATTGTCTAGCATATAACCTACTAGTGAAAAATAGTGACTATGACTATACTGTAGAGTGTTATATTAAATAATTTGTAAAATTTTAGTTAATAAGAAGGAACTGGGACTACTGTATTATATTAATACTACTATTGGTATAACAATTGTCTACACCTGATCTGAAATGAGAGTAAACTCTGATATCAGATTATATCTACCAGTAAGCTATATACCATTTCTTATCAACATACATTTTAATAACACCCACAACTTCCAAGTTTATACTTCATTTACTTGTCTAGTTTTTGCTGCTTCCTCTGTCTCAACATTAAAATTGGAGTGGCTCACTAATGGCTGTGCTTCTTGTGCACAAGAGTTGAGTTAAGATTTTAGGTGGAGTGTAAAAACAGTATTAAATTATACATAGTATAATACTGATGATATTACTTCACAATGATCAAAATATTTTGACACAAAAACAGTACACATACTAGTTGTACCACCTCCATGTATATTCATGATGTTTTCAAGGATATGTACATTTTAACAAACCACACCTACTGATAACTGCACCTGTCTATGCTTTTAATCTTTTTATTAACAAAAGATTTTAAAACAAGTCAATATAGACATAAGAGATAATGCAATTGCCATTCCTGCAATTTTGTTTGCATTTTTGTATTGGACTGATATTACCCATCCTATATTAATGTCATATTTTAGAAAATAGTGTTATTTACTTTTTGGTTATTTTTAAAAATGTATATGTAAGTGATTTTGATAATCAATCACAAAAGCTATAACATGCTAGAAGATAATGAGTTTTCACACCAAAATATTTGCATATATTGTCACTGGCTTTTTAGTCATGCAGTCATGATCATGGATCTTCTTTAAGGTGAACATCAAAACAGGAAATAGTCAATAATAATTGCTAGTAGTGGGAGGCTAGGCTTCAGTTTAGCTATATATAATACAATGAAATAGAATTTTCTGTTCGCATTCATTTCTTTCTTTAATGTTACTTATTCCAAAAATGGCTTCTTAAGAGTAGTTTTTGATAGTAAACTGCTGAGACCACTATTTTTGTTGATTCTAAAAGGCAAACTGTTGTAGTTGAGTATGCTACCTCTGTGATTTTGGTGTCAAAACTGTTTATGGTTATTAAATTATCTTGTACTATAAAGCAGCAGAGGCAGAGTCACAGACAGAAAGATGAAGGAATTCAACATTGACCAAATGTGTCATGATCTGTGATTTTTTAGAAACTTTGTCTTAACCAATAACTGAGTCATGGTTAAGGGATTTTTATAGAAAAGAGTATTGCATGAATCGAAATTGATCTGTTTTGAGTGATATATTCATTATTTTCTGCCAATAGATTTGAATGGATAATCCAGGCCATTCCTACATAAGCACCGCTATCATGTATCTCATAAAATACTGATTTAAATAGTGCAGCATGTAGTTGTCACTACACATATTATACACTGACCTTATCACAAATATTGGGATCTGCATTGGAGTTTAACAGTAGCTGTACAATATCATAGTGACCCCTTTCCGAAGCTAGATGTAGAGCTGTTTGCTGAAACTAAAAGTATGCAAATACTTTTCACTAATCATAATAGAATTAAATATTAATTACTTAAATCTAAAATATATAGCAATGATAAAATAGACCAAATATTAAATTTTTAAACAAGATTAACATAGTAAAAATTGTGATAAGATAATTTTGATTGTGTTGACATTGTAATTGTTTCTCTACCATAGAAAATTGGAGATTTTAATTAGTTATGATAAAATGATATAGAAGTCTTAATGTTAAGTGTTGAAGAAGCTACAAATGTAAGCTCTTTAGCTTGAACAGCTTAACCTGAGCCTTCAGTAGTCACACTATTTTTAACCACACTTCTAATTAACACCTGATAACTTAATAATAATACATGGGGTACCATCTAACTGTCTTTAAAATGAAAATTGTTTTGTGTGGTCTTATAGTAACAGTATAAAAGTATAGTGTAATGCTGACAATACTACTCATATATCAGAATGTGCTAACATAAAAATGACTTGACATACTAGTGTGAATACCAAAATTCTTCCAAGATGCCTACAATTATAACAAGCCATACCTACTGATATCCTCACAATGGCATCATACTTAAAACTTTTTAAGAAATGATTGAAAGAACAAGGTTATGTAGAAACCTCTAAAAGCTACACATATAAGATTCTGTAACTATTAAATATTTGATCTATATCTAGTAACATGTAGTAATCTCTACGCATAATATACACTGACCTTGTCACAAATATTTTGATCTGCATTGGAGTTTAATAGTATCTGTACAATATCACAGTATCCTTTTTCTGAGGCTAGATGCAGAGGTGTTTTCTGAACCTGGAGGAAGTACACAAGTATTTATTGTTGATTATAATAGGTTTAAAAATTGAAAGAATATATTTCATTTCTATCCACAATAAAGTGAATAAAATCATGAAATCAAGCATATTTATATATTAAAAATTGTCCTAAGATACCTTTGCTTGTTTTGGTATTGTAATTTTTTCCCTATTTTTAAAACTTGAGATTTGAAGTAGTTATGATGATATAGAAGGTCGTATTATTAAGGATTGAAGATACTACATATGTCACCTCTCTAGCTTAATTTGCTTAACATATGCTTGGCTTTTGAATAGTGATGCTCAGGCTGATGTGCTGTTTGAAATAGTAGATTAAATTGATTGATTACTAATTGGATCAGAGGTCATTGTATGTAGTAAATTTTATTCAATGCTTTTAATCCTCATATATATATATATATATATATATATATATATATTTAAAATAAAGTACAAAGTGTATATTGACATTGTATAAAGACAAATTTCAAAATAATGTTAATTTTCTAGCATGTAAATTTGCTAGTAAAAAAAAAACTACATCCATCATAGATATATTAATTAATTAATTAATTATAAATTTAGTTTAAAAGAAGTGATAACTAATACTTTATATTTGAATCATAACTACCAGTATTATTAATAGTACATCATATTTATATACCAGATATACTAATTAATTTGTAAAAGTGATAGGAAAGAACTGGACTACAGTACTGTATAGTGAGTATTTTGGTGAGACAAAATATTGGCAAATTTGGCAAATTGTGTTCCATTCTTAAACTATCCTCAAATATTTGATTTAGTGGTGTGGTAGTAGGCAGAAGTTATTTGGCAAATTTAATTTTGCCAAAGTCTATTTTTAATTGATTTGACAAAATGTGTGACCGGATATATCAAAAAGGGACCACTCGAGTCATTTCTGTCATTTTCACATTTTCATACCATTTTAAAGTATAGATAATGCTGAATTGTTTGATACCTTGAATAAATGCATACGTTACTAAAGAAACAAGATATAAAAAGAAATACAGTGGCTACTACCAAAAATTAATTTTGAGAAAAGTGGAATTTAAAGTTCCACCCCCGCATACTGTACGCTAATATATGAGACCTTCTACGTGCTAAAGAACATTGGGCTTTATAGACGCTCCAAAATGACTGTCAGGTACTATTCTCTTTTTTTTTGGTTTAACTCAAATTCCCCAAAATATTGAAATCATCACTTTTTCTGTCCATACTCGATTTTTTTTTGACAGAAGTGGTCCCTTTTCGCAAATCAGGTCACATATCTCTCTCCAAATTACTGGTTATATGGCATTACAGTAATAGATTAGTGCAAGTGTACAAATATAATCATGGCATTTTGGTAAACTTGAATTTGGGAAAACTTGTATTAAATTGGCAAGTCAGAAGATTTGCCCAATATAAATAGGAACATTAATTTTGTTTGTTCAAAGAACTCCTTGTTTGTTAATATTGTATGATAAACAACAACATATCAAATGAGGAGTAGTCTTATGAAAATAAGAAAAGATAGATTAAACTGTTTTTCTAGACAAAACAATCTATAAGTGTGTGGGGCTAAATATCTTGAATTCCTGTGATTGATCTCCTTTGTTATAGAATATAATACTTTTAAAAGTAATATTAACAAACAACAGTAATTTATTATTCTTTTAATCAGTTTCTAACCTTCTTAAGATAATGGACATTGACATTAGCACCTGATTTAAGTGCTTGAGTTACATTTTCTATATTACCATTTTTAGCTGAAGTCAAAAGTAAGTCATCCTGTTAAAATAAATAATATATTATAACTGTGACATGTACTCCACATATAATTAGGTCATGTTTTTAATGTATCAAGATGTATAAGATCAGTATGTCCATACATATTAATTATATATATAATATATTACTTACATATCTAAGTTGGTCCATATCTCTTGCTCCAAAGGAACATAAAAGATTAATAATGTCATGTTTACCCTTCAAGTATGCTAGATAAAGTGGACTATGTCCCCACTACAAAATGAAATAAATTGTTTAAATAACAACAATAAATTAAAACTGTTAAAGTGGACACATCCATGGTCCAAACACTCTTAGTACTGATTAGGTTTATTTCATGTGGAACATATTAATGTTTTCAATGTTAAACTTTTCAAGAGGTGACAAATCTTGTATAAAAACACATATCATAAATTTTTGATCCACAAATCAATATAGTGGAAAGATGAAATTTTAAACCATTACAATAAAGCATGGAGCTCCAACATTTTACATGCAATATAGTCACATGTATCATAAATTAGACTGCTGTTATTCATGTCCAAGAGTCGATTACACATTAGATTAAGGATAAATGATAACATATGGCTTCCTTTACTACAGCTGAATATAACAGACATAGGCTAGACTGCTGAAGCTCAAAATATATAATATAGAAGAGAAGAGATAATTCAATGTTACCTCATTTCCTGTAATAAGAAAATATGGTAAGCAAACAGAGATACATGAATTAGTAAATATTTAGTGATAGGAAAAACAGGGACTATACAGCATTGTATTAGTACAGTTATTACTGTAATATATTAGTGTAACACTTGCTCTAAAACAAAAGATGAATAATACTTTATATTTCAAAAATGACTAGTAGTAGGAATACCAATAGACACACTATCTTTTTAACTACATATCTTGGCAACACACAGAAAACTTCATGCACTTCTAGTGTATGGTACACCCTTGCAATTGCCTCAAAATGAAAATGGGAGTGTGTCACTATTGGCTCACTATTGGTGGTGATTCCAAGATTCAAGAGTTTACTATTTGGTTTTTGGGATGGGAGTTAGCAACAAAAAGTATAGTGTAAAGCTGATGATAGCATTTATATAATCATTAGAACATAGTGGTACCTCTGTGAATATGAAGATCTTTTCAAGGATATGTACTATTATAACAGGCTACACATACTTATAGCTACCACTGGCTATACTTAATATAGCCAGTGGTAGCTATACTTAATACTCTAATAACAAATGAGTAGTCATTAATGGCTCTAATATGATACCAATAACATTTTGTATCTATAAAATACTGATTTAAATCTAGTAACATGTAGTAATCTCTATACACAACATACACTGGCCATGTCACATATAGTGGAACCTTTGTTAGATTATAACAGTAGCTATATAGTATCACAATATTACAATACATATCTGTGATAAAATTGACCACATATTAAATTATAAAAAGTTAAAAAATTGTGAAATTTGTCTTAAGATACTTTTGTCTTAAGATACTTTTGGTTGTACTGGTATCAGGAGTTTGAAGATGCTACATATCGAAATCAGGAGTTTGAAGATGCTACTATGTAAATTGAAATTACCAACACCTTGCCTTTGTTACCTCATTCCCTCTAATAATAAATGTGGCAAGTAGTAAAAACCAAACAAGAAGCAGTAATCAAACCACTGGTACAATTAATGATAATACTTGTTATGTCCTTTAAGTTATAACAAATATTATACTTTTTATTAAGATACTCAGATGATAACAATACTCAACAATACTACAAAAATCAGAAAAGTCAAGACTATTTATACAGTACTGTAATTAGATTCATATTTACAAAATAATCAATAAGGTGATAATAGTCCAATTAGTTGAACATAACAATACTGTCTTGATTTACATCAGTGAAATTGAAGAAATTATCATCATCATTTCATAAAACAATATGGTGTTCTCCATAAAGACAACTACCAACTATTAATTATTCTTAAAAGTGGTACAGTCAAAACGATTTTAACACTATATAAACCAAGGTAGTATACTTGTCTTGATAATGATTACACCCAACATTTCCTGTTACAAATTTTTTTCATGTATTCTCATATATTATTAAGAGAAAAACATGATAGATATTTCGTAAGACAATTGAAAGATTTATGCAAATAAGTTTGGAAAACTGTTTCAACATTGAAAAAGTGTTGATATGACCATCAAACTATATTTAAATGTTAGCATTGCTTAAATAAGAATAGTTATGGTATCAATGGGTAGCTTAAAGTTTGCTTTTCAGGTCATATTAAATATTAGTCACATATGATGAGAAATTAAAATATGCACCTTTGTCTCATACATTTAGATTTCATTAAAATTGTATAAAGTGAAAAGGATGCACATGTTACATACTATTAATCTATATCCAGTCCTACTGGACAGTAAATACTACATATATTGTCATGTAGTAGAGACAACAAAAAATATACAAAGTATATTCAATGCACACTGACCTTGTTGTAAATGTTAGGATCTGCATTTGATTTTAAGAGTAAGTCGACTGTCTCAGTATAGCCCCAAAATGAAGCATAATGCAAAGCTGTATTCAGATCCTGATTATAATATAACAACAAAGAATGGAAATAAATATATGACTACTACTATTTTAAAACAGTGATGAAACTATACATTACATTGTGGATTCACATGCACTGTGTCTTTGAGTAGCACATTCTGATTTTCAATTACTCGCATCTACACACAACTATTTCAATGCCATAGTGTTTTCCTGCTTTTTTAAAATGTCATGAAATATAAAATATATCTCCTTAGCTTTTGAGTATTTTATGACAATCAAGAAATTTTACTGTCAAAAGCTCTAAGTCTTATATATCTATCTGTCTTCTCATGAAAATATTATATTGTTTATAAATATAGTTATAATTGTGAAATTAATGAGCAATCCTTTGCTACAAAAGAATCATTTACTATAATGAGGTATAGCTTACATCTGTTTGTTTTGCATTGATATTAGCATTCTTGTGTATAGCTTCTTCCACTTTATCTACTTGTCCATTTAAGGCAGCTATGAACATAATTTCATTCTAATAAATCATAACAATAAATAGAGATAATACACATCATAATAACTACAACAGTATATACAAGTGTTGAGTTTAAATATTAATCTACATCTACATTAAATGACGAAGCTACAGTTTCTCCATCAAAATCAATATCTTACTGTTATATAAACAGCTCCTAGTATTGACATGGCTCAATTTAGTCTTCTAACCAAATATAAGATAACAAAGCATGCTTACCATTTACTCCAATATAACATTAAAGCTAGTAGCATTACTGGTTATAATTCTAACACTTTAAAAAAAAGAAATTAGGCATGACTGGTGTGTAATACAATAGTGTAGTCAAACAGTTGACATTGCTTTTGCAAATATATATGAAGTCAATTGTTAACACTGTAATACCTTAGTGTTATATGACATTTTTTAATCTAACACTTTAATGATAGTTACAACCTATAGAAACCAATGTTTAAAGAAAACTAAACGTCGAGAAAAATAGAATATAGGAATGCAACAATTATATTAGTAAATGTCAAATATTTATCCATTAATGTGTATAAGTGTTGAAATAGGACACTTTTTAATATAAGTATGTACATGTACATAACACCAATGTAACAATCAAATAATTAAGAGCTATTCTAAACATTCACCTCAACTACATACATCTTGTGTACTTACATAATCAGGAGTAGCACCTGTATTTTCTAAGAGTTGTACTATTGTGTTATGATCATTGATATAAGCTACAGTATGAAGTTTTTTTTGTACTTGAAAATAATTCTATTTAATGAACAAAGACATTTTAATATATGAAATAAAGTCCAATTACATATCTATATATACACAATACAAGCTATTACTTTATATTGACATGTATATATCATTAATTAAGACATTATTATCACACAATATAATGGATTTCATTCAATTAAATTATAAGGCAATATTAAAAATACTACATGTAAAGATATTGTATGTTATTAATTGTGGATACTAGCTCAGTAACTTAAACAATAGAATAATAATTAATAAATTGTGTAACTGTTGAATTTTCAATCAATGTTTAGTGTGGAAAAACAAATTAATACTCATTAGATCTATACATAATTATTTTGAATCAATTGTTAGGTTAGTAAATGCAAATAATAACACTAGGTTAATGGCAAGTTAATAGGATCTTACCACATAATGACATTGTTTGAAGTTTGCTCCTTTCTGAAAGATATGTTTTGCTTTCTGTAAATATCCCAATTTAGTAGAGTCACAAAGCTCTCTGTCCTATATAATAGAAAACTAAATCATTACATTTTAAAATAGTAAATCATACACAATTACATGTTTTTTGATGAGACTATATATCACTTGGTGAAGAATGTGAGTTATGAAAAAAGCTGTGTAGCTTGTTCCCATGTACTCTTCCTATCATAATAGAACCATTACAATCACTCCACATATTGTGCTAGTATGTAAAAAGAACAAGAGGATGAACTATTCAACTGTTTAGCTAGTTTCCAGTTCTCCATTATATTATACTTTATAACATTCTTGAAGAACTTACTAGCTATAAAATAATCAATAATGGTAAGTAGCTGCTGAAATAAACCTATGACGAACTTTAACAGTTATTTGACAATGTAGTGTAATAGATTGAATGTGACAGACATTTTCCTGTGTCTATCTCTACATATTGAGTGCTACCATACATAATAATATATGTAATATTTTCATATTTACAATAACACATGTAGTATACTGTAATATTTATTAATAAACTTACAATTCTCTTTTGCTTTCTCTCTGAAAGTTTAACTGCCATTGCCTGGAGAAGTTTGGTACTAATAATTTAATATCTAATAGGACATTAGATATAAATGAGCATATATGAGTTTTGTACTATAGAACAAAATGTCTTATATACATTTCCTAATTATATTTTTTTGACATGCGTGCCATTTCTAGGCTTTTTTTGTTACTTAATAAAACGCAGAGCGCGAGCTGTCTCTTAGAATCGGTCGTCAGCGAGCTGTTTCTTGTTAGGTTGGGTCCCTTACTTTGTATATTGCAGTTCTTATTTAGGGAAATCGAGAACGGGCATTCAAACTCCGTATAACCCCGTTTAATTGAAATTGGAAATAGGAATTGGAATGTCCGTCTGAGGCTTCCGTAGGAATGTATGTGTTGCTAATTTTCAAATATTTGTAATTCTTGTCTGTATTTCCTTGTGAAGTTATTTTTTTTTTGACAAAAATAATGATTTGTAGGTAATCCATACCAGCTACAGACTTTATTGACTTAGGTAGTTAGAAGGTTGAAGTAAGGTTGACATCATGAACCCTTTGTAGGTTAAAATATATCAATGCTTTATGTCTGATATTACCAAACAATGAGGGATCTCATTGAATCCAGCTGTGAATTGAGATAACCAGTACAACCATTCTAGAAAATTACTACTCACATATGGATCCTCAACCTTTTAAAATAGCAAGCAAAAGACTATCCTTAAGAAACAATCTGTGATGAAATTAATCCCGAGAAAGAAGTTTGAAAAGACAGGAGAGAATCACGAACAATGTTTGTGACTGAACTATCTGCATTGATCCCTACTTCACTTATGCATGCTGTGGAAGTTGAAAAAGTTTAAAAAGAGAAAGAAGATTCCAATTGGCTTATCTCTCTACCAATTGCTGAATGTAGCTTTGTGCCACACAGAGGAGCCTTTAAGGATGTTCTCTGCTTGTTATATGGATGGAAATCTGATCTTCTTAACAAATTTATCTACAATAAACAATTTGCAGTCAATCATGCATTGAGTTTCTCTTTTTTTGGAGAAGCCATTCTATCTGGCACAATGAGGTCAGGAACATCGCGACCAACCAACTAAGTGACATATATCACAACATTCGAATTGAGCCTCAGCTACAATCAATGGTGAATCCTTGGCCTTGAAGGATTGCAGACAAGTGGAGCCTCGATGAGACATAAAAGCTCAAAGATTTCTGTGAATAATAGACAAATTGCATTTTTTGATATAAGAATATTTATTCATTTCACACAAACCTATCAAAGACTTCCCATTGAAACCAATAACAGAAGAAATGAATAGGACAATCGGAGAGCCAATAATCTTAGAGTAGGAAATAGAACATGATTGTTTCATGTCACTTGCTTTCACATATCCAGGTGGTATAGGACAGTCAGTAAAGGTTATGTACAAACTAGTGGCTATATATGATTGTTCTTAAAGATGACAATTAAGACATACAGTCAAACTATAGACTGGCTAAGATGTTGTATAAGTTTTTTCTCTGCTCTAATCAAACATGAAGTGCCTCCATGAATTACAATCTACCTTCAGATGTCCAGCACATCCAGAGAACAGCAAAGTCTCAAGTGCCCTTTGTGAGGGCAGAATGGGCACTCATTGATAATCATCACTTGTAAACACTTTTTTTTTCAGATTATGTATCACAAATTATCGCTTATCATGTGTGTCCTATCATCATTGGTCATGCTATGAATCATATTGTAAATTTATTATGAATATGATCTTGTGGGCGCGAATGCGTCGGTAAGCTTATGAATCTTAAAATAAGGTAAACAAAGGGTTAAACACTACACGCCCACACATTTTCTTTGCCATAAATACTAATATCGAAAAAAATTAGAGTAATTCTGGGTGGCATGATGAAGAACTTGCTGTGATTGGTGAGAGCTATTGTCGTCTGCTTTTTTTACTTTTACATTATATTTTCAATTATTCAACGACGTTAGCCATACACTAAAGGTACGTTCAGATGTAGAGTTTAGGGAAGAGTTTCTATTGTTTTCTTTGTTAATTTACCATCTACCTAAGGCGAAAGAAAGTTGCCCATGTCGGCTACGTAGACGTAACTATTTGTAATTTAAATTAAATCATCAACTTATTTTATGATATATTAACATACGCTTCAATTTACTGTAGAAACGTTCAGGCGACACAAGACTATGTATAGCTCTGTCGTACTGCAGCTTAGTGAGACAGTCAAAATTATGGTGAGCCGTTAGTAACCCATCTTGTTTGGTAATATAATCTATAAGCAGATCTCCAGAAACGCCAGGCGACACGATTGCCCGTTGTACGGAAGATTATAACGACAGTTAAGCTGTATTGCGTGCCATAACATAGAGCTGACAGAAGGATGGAAGCTCAACACCTTAGGTACGTATTATAAAGCTAGAATGTCACAGTTCGATTTGTTACTGATAGTTTTGATACGGCGGGCATGGACTAGACAGCATATAAAGTTTCATAACCCCACCCCTAATATTTCTAAAATGTAGGTTAATTACACACTCGTAGAATGATGTCACTAACGAAGCATAGTACACTTTAATATTGATCTCTAATTCACTAACCAGAATAAAACAAAAGCTCTCGAAAAGCAAACAAATTTATGGCCCGCTCAAACAATTTAGAGTTTACAGTTTTATGGTTTAGGAGATATATAAGGATACAAATTATCATGGCAAGTGTAATTTACTTACAGAAGCTGCAACTATATAGCATCCAGTGCTAGGGCTAGTCTAGCGAGGCCAGACCCTTTGCTTAGAGAGGAAAGGTCTGGTCTACCAAGCATAGTACAGTTGTCAAAAAAGGAATTTTTATTAACTGTGTAATATTATATAACCGTGATTTGTAATTATTACGTGTTAATTAACCCCACAAAGATGACAATTTCATCATCATACATAGTAGCAAACTACTCACTGCCTTAAGAGATTAATAATTTAAAACTGATATGATAGTGATAAGTTATGAAAAGATCTAAGAACAAAGAACGGGAAGTTTCAGGTCTAGAAGAAAGTATTCGTTTAACACGTAACGTTATTTGCTCAGCTACCTGTTGACCAAACAGTGGTTTCCCCAGGAATGCTGGTAAAGGAGACAACTGCACTATGCGAGGTAGAGCAGACCCTTCCTCTCTAAGCAAAGGACCTCGCTAGACTGTGCTATGACTAGGTTAGATCAAGTCAGTAAACTAGAGACTGCCTTCTCTACGTACCCAATAAATACTAAACCTTTAGGATTAAAGCTTGCAGCCTGAGGTTCAGGCTGTCTCACTGCATGGTAAATCCCATTGATAATGAGTGTCCATATTGTTGTGCATTGTAGACAACTTAAAAGCATAGCCCATTTCTCCTACTGAAAAGAAAATGTCAATATTCTTTATATATTAGCTAAAGCTAATAAGCAGTTTTGATGCAAAAAGAATCAGAACAGCATATTCAAAGCAGTAAATGAAATCAAGCAAGATAGTTAAATATCTACATACGTATAGGTAGATATGTACAAGAGATCAAAATATGCTAATCTCAAATTATTCCACTGAGCTAGTGTAGCAATTATGCACCTCTATTCTGCAGCCATCAGAGTAAAAATCATATATTAACTCAAACTTGGAGTAAACCTATGAATAAAAAGCTGCAGCATGAATAAAATAGTTTTAGTCATTGTTACAAAAATTTTTGGTTGAATCAGCAACTTTGAAAAATGTTAGGCTGATGTATTTGCCATTGATTGCCTACCAATGTATTTCTCTAAAGAGGAACTATATACTGACTAAACAATCCATGAATTTACCAATGGGAGGATTTGAAAGGGTGACTACATAAGAAGTACCTGCATGCTGCACATACATGTATATAAGTATAACATAATATATAATTTATATTTTTGTCTAACAACACAGTTAACAATAACAAACAGCACTTACATACTCTTAATCACAGACACTGTTTGATTCGGAACCTTTCTTGCCTTTGTCTTTGCAAAAGTATTCAGTATATGTTATATTATTCATCACATGATAGTATGATATATATAAATGAGTGTGACTTAAATGATCTAAAAATATAGTGGGTCTTCCTCATTTATTACATAACAATAGAAGTGAATATATTCATGACATTTGTAAATGGGCTGTCATTATCCTCCTACAGAGGTGTCACAAATGCATGTGTCACACTTTAAACCTTCTTAATAGTAATACAGTTACCTAAGACAATATCAAGACTACTGTAGAATTAATGTCTTTGAGCACATGTCAGACTTTATTTTTGCTTAATAACGTCTATGATTAGAATATAAAATTACATAAAAATAAAAAATATAAGATTTATTTTAATCATTTGGCAAAAATGCATTTACAGAACATACTAATTCAAAAAGAAGTGCTATTTGATACATCAATAGAGAATGTTCATAGCATCCATCCGTTGTATTTACTGTGAACTCAAAAAGTCATTCAGCAAAGAAAAATGAAAAGATGTGATTACTGAAGTATTACTGATTACTGATCACAGCTTCATTATTTGAGCATTCTTGTCATGTATATTATTACTATATTACTAGAGAGACAAGACAATATAAGAAAATAAATAAAAGAGAGACAGAGAGAGATTTATTATGTATGGTCTTCATACTTTTAACATCATGATCACACACAACAACCAAATGTACTAAAGATATTTTCTAGTAAAAACAGTACCACAAAGTTCTAAATTAATAACAATACAAGTTGGTTAAAACTATGTCACCTTCTAATGTACATTCCAACTAAAATACATACTACACTTCATAATTATATTTACTGCTTTACTATAAGATATAGTAATACCTCTTTAGATCTATACCACTGAGCAACATATAGAGAGAGAGAGAGAGAGAGAGAGAGAGAGAGAGAGAGAGAGAGACAAGAGAGAGAGAGAGACAGAGAGAGAGAGACAGAGAGAGAGAGAAGAGACAAAAAGGTAATAATTGAGTTAGCTGTTGTTATATTTATAAATCTATGCATGATCACTCACACATGACACACATGTCATCCTAGTAATTGTCAGTACATCATAATGTGATGTAAAGGTTTATAAAAATCAATGCTATACCTCAGTACTCATTCACACTACAGCTATGAGTGTGGTCGTGCATGGTTGAATTCAAATCCCACCTGCACCTATGTGACTTTAATTTTATTACTATGAATTTACAAAGAACTCATCTAAATTCAAATCCAGTGTCCTGTTTGGTGTCAGGTCAGATCTATCACCAAACTTGGCAATAAAAAATAAGTTATTTTAAATTCATAGTAATAAAATTTTTTCACTTGGGTGCTAAAGACCACACAGCAGAAGATATATACTGGATATACCATAGATTTTTATTAAGATGGTTCTGTTTGCTAATATGTAAATGTGGTCTATAAGATTTGTAACTAGTTAGTCTTTTTCTTCTTGACACTCATTTAATTATTTCCTATAACTCATGTTCATGTGAGTTTGTACAATCCTCACCATCAACTCTCAATGGGTAAAGGCTATAGTATTTGCTCTATCAGTCTGTTTGCCTGTTCATAAAAAAGTTTTGTTCTGAAGTTATAGTACTTTTCATTTCTTACCTGTCCTGAAAGGTCCTTGTATCCACACATATTTGACAGATATTAACATATCATGTGATTATTTCCTTGTTCTTCATAATTTGACTGTGAACTTCAAGTGAATTTAACTATACAAATATCCTTAAGGAAATGTTACAAACAAGAAGTTGTGGATAACCTATATTGCCAATTGTCATACTTGTTGTATAGTTGTCCATCATTACTTGCATATTTTTATTTTCATAGATGTTATCACATTCAGTTTGAAATAACCTTTGTTGCTTATTTTATTCAGCATATTTTCCTATAGTTGAAAGAATAGGAAAAATAATGACAGCTCTTTTTCTAAATTAAACTTGTTACTTTTTAGTTCCAGTAATAAATACAGCAATAAAATATATACTAAAGCAATATATATTAGTATGTACCATATTGGAATCAACAAGTTTTTCTTCTTTCTGTTTAAATCTCTATTTTCTCTACATCTAGAGTATTGATAAATGATAGAAGTTCCAGTAAACAAAAAGATATACTTCATCATCTTTATCATACAAATAAAGTATTAAACAATCATAATTATGATGTGTTATTTATTATTAGCTGATCACTGAATCACTACAGTTGTTACAATGAAAATATTATGACTGACAACTAATAAATTTCTATAATGTACTATTTTCTAATGAACTGAAAGCAAGTACACCAGATGAAGATAAAAACTTAAAAAAAGTAATTAATGATGTGACAGCATCCTCCTCTCCTACATTGATTAATGATATTCATAGTTGCAATATTACATATATTACTAATCAACAGCTCTTCAAATGTGACAAGATCACACAAATGGAATAGATTATGATAACTGAAATGTAAATATGTTTCAGAATACATCAAGGTTTTCATATACATTGTAATGTTGAAGTCTACCTTTTTATGGAGCACTTGCTTCTATATGCAAGTGATCTAAATATTAGAAGGACCTTTACTGATACATGATTTCAATAGCTAAATCTGTCACTAACACTCTTACAACTATGAATAGAAAGGTCATTACTTCAGTGCACTGTCTAAAGTGTATCCTTAGTCTTTCGTTGCTTAGCAGCAGATATTAAAAACCTGACTTCCATTCTTGTTAAAATATTTCTTTAAGGATGGTTTTGTCTGCACTAATAACTTTTGTTTTCGTTAAATGTCTGTCACATTTAGTCATCACTGTATAAAGAGAAATCCTCTTCTGTGTACCCTATATGTACAACAGAGCAGTATGACTCACTATCAACATTGTAGCACTGATATGTTTAATAAGTGAATTGATTAATGTTATATTTGGTATCTAAGAGGTTTAGAAAATGTTTTAATTAGTTCTTACTATTTAAAAGACAATATATAAAAAAAAGAGAAAAGAGCGATACATAGTTCATAATAAAACAGTACTACAAAAAATATCTAAATTTATAACAGTACATGTTATTGGTTATATATAGTCTGTTATAGCCATCAAATAGAGAGAGAAAGAGAAGAAAAAACATCTGGTTAGCTGTTAAGCCAATGTTTATTATTATAGATCTATGTATGATTACTTAGACACATGACACATAGGCACTCATCATCCTACCATTTGCCAATATATTGTGATGTGATGCTATGTTTCATAAAACAAAATCAATGGTATATCTCAGTGTACATGAATCATCACATCCTATAGCTTTATGTGATCCTAGTGGAATTTAGAACCCATTTTGGTACCATATAAATGACTATAATTTCATTACTTTGAATTAAAAGTAATAACTAGCCCAAACTTTAATAGCTAAAATATAAAAAAAAAAAAAAAATTTCAGTTGAATGCGAAGTACCCAATTGGTACAAAACAATGACTTCTTTTAAAATTCATAGTGATAAAATTAAAACTTTTCACTTAGGTGCTAAAGACCACACAACATGAAGATGCACTGGACATGTCACTGATTTATAATGAGATAACTCTATTGACTATAATGTGGTCTATAAATTATACAATTATTTATAGTTTTTTTTCAACTTGACACTCATAACATTGTTTCTTACAAGTCATGTTCATGTCAATTTGTACATGTGTTTAAATGTGTTCCATTAACAATAACAATATTAATAGTTACAAGTTACTAAATCTTTGTATTCACATGTATTTCACAAATAATAACAACTCTCATAATTATTTCCTTACTCTTTCTTGTCATTTGATTGTGAACTATTTTCTGTTGCAACTTTTTTAAGTGACTTAATTTAACAAATAGCCTTAAAGAACTGTTACTACTAGGATAAAATGTTCATGTCACATCCATAGTGTGTTAATAATTGTCATAACTGTAGTTTAGCTATCAGTATAACTTGCATACTTTAATAGATGTCATGATATTACATCAGTTTCAAACAACTTATGTGCTATATTTTATTCAGCACATTTTCATTCTTTGATTACTAACTAAGTAGCAAAATTTTCACTTGACATAGTTGTTAGAAACTACTGCTTTGTATTAAAATGAAAGATGAACTTAAGTAAACAAGTAATTAATAATGTGGACAGCATCCTCCTTTCCTACATTGATTAATAGTATTCATGGTTGCAATATTACAATAAAGATACATTGTTATTATCACACATAACAAAATTACACAAATGAGATAGATAGGGTTGAAGTCTGCCTTTTTTTATGGAGCACTTGTTTCTATATGTAAGAGATCTAAACTAGAAGGGATTTTGCTGATTCATTTAAATCTGTTCTAAATCAGTATCTAAGAGGCTCTAACTCCTTAGCTAAACACATAGTAGTCAATATTAACTATAAAAATAGTATTCTTAGTAACTATCTGTGTGTTCTTGTATATTATATAAATCTATTTCAACATAACATGTGACTCTTAATTCAAATTGATCTTTATGTTTTTCCTCAAGATGAGAGTGAATGACAACATGGTCTTTGACTTGTATGTCAAACCAATCTAACAGATTTTCAACTACGGATTTATTAAAACAATCAGCCTTTGTTATAGTTTTATCCTCTAATCAATTAAGTCTAAAAAAGTCGGTAAGTATTTATATCTGATCATCATCTATATAATGTACATTGAATACATACACACATGTAACGGATAAATACATGAATGCTTTAAATTTTAAGTCAGTTGAATTGATTTCACCAGTTGCCATGGAGACTAAATGCATAAATGCAGTTGAGATAAGCTGCATATTTGTAATGAAATTTATTTGTAATAAAATGAGTTCCATCTGTATTTTAAAATAGACAATTGTTGAATCATCCTTTAAAGCAAAGATGAATATTCAAGACTTTCTATAAAAAAAAAATTTACAGAGATAGAGTTCAATTCATCAGGTCATATTATCACTATTGTTAATTAAACCCATCTAAAAGTTTCTCTCATTTTCATGAGACCTCCATAGGATGGTACTGAATATAAGAGACAATGTCTATATTCACTTTAGACATTATATTTTTCAATGTATGACACAAACGACAGGACATTTAACAGTTACATATGTTTATTTAAGCAGATCACTCATTTGGCTTTTACTATGCATGCAAAAGGAGTCTACCACTAGTCTAGAATGCACATGGCTGTTCTATTCTATTCTATTCTGTGGAATGTAATGAGAACACTAATCTCTATATGTCAGATACAATTTGAAAATGAAGCTTTACAGTAAACATTTACCTCAATATCATGCATAGTTTAGTGACCAAAACAACTATATAAATTATAATAGTGTAATTGTATACTTGAACGTTAATAGGTTAGTTGAAATATATGTAACTTAAAAAGTATAAATGATATTTAAAGCAAATACAAATGATTTTACTAGTGTTAATAACAAAATAACTATTAATATCCTAAAAGGTATGGTTGATTTTTTGATATGTACAAGCATGTATATTAGTATAGTTCTTTATTTGTGTCATCGTGTGTTTGTTAATAGATGTTACAAGATATACCCTTTGATCCTGGCAGCTTCAAAGATTGCATCCCCCACTTAATTAATGATGACTTATTCGTTAGACCAAGTGGGAAAGCATGTATGTTACTAAACAAATACTTTTGATAATGTGACTATCTTTACTTTAATTTTATATATTATAGGTAATATTACAATACAAGGAATTAAACTAGGTAATTTAACAACAGCAGTTAGTAACTTTACTCACTTTAATTTCATGTAGATATCACTCATCTTGACAATGTCACTGAGAGACTATCTGGTAAGTTTGAATTTGAGAGGTGGAGCTCATAAAGATAATTAAAATATTCTTTTAGCGGGCGTGATAGCACACGTTAAAATGCTGTGACCCATAGATAGTATAGACGTATTGAAAACAGATCACGTGATCCCATGACTGAATAAACTTTCGCAAACGCACTCCGTGTCCAAAGAAATCAATTAATTTTTATTACCTGGCATTTTAAACTGGACACAGTCTTACCTGTAAAGACATTAGTGTCATTTTTATTAATCAACATATATCTATATATTTTCTCTTTAGATTTATTATATTATTAAAAATAGTTTAATAATACAAACATTCACTTTTAAATTACTTATTTTACAATGAAATAGCACTAAAAATACTTATTTAGCTATTTCTTCTTACAGCAAGTTTACCACACTAAATGAATTATTTACAAATAAGAAGGGAATTGGTTTAGACTGTTTATGTCAATAAAGTTGTGCTATTCTTATGGAAAAACACTAAAACAACGTAAGATATAGATCCACTTTAGGACTATAGCCATTGTTTTAAGTCATTTGGAGATAAATGACAAATTGTTATCTAAAGATTAAAAATTGCTGTGTTGGTTTAGCTTGTTATTATTTGCTTTGGCCATCTCCTATCATAAATATGGAAGATACAAAAAATGCGCACATATTAGAAATTAAGTATTTTATTATTATTATAGGGTTATTATTATGAAATACAAGTGCGTATTAATTACAAAGAAGATGAAGTACTGTGATATAAACATTTGGATTAAGTAATAAACTTACAGTGACTATGCATAAACATAAAGATACCAAAATTAAATTCCAAGACTACTTCAATCTTAAAATAAACATTTTCATTAAGATACATTGATGACATATGGTTGAATTCATTGATAAAATGATAGCGAGTTTGTCTGTGTGGGGAAATGAGTAAAGGATGGTACTTTGGAAGTGATTGTGTTGTTAAAGTTTGAGTCGTTATGTTATTGTACTTTGGACAGAACAGGACAAAATGAGGAGTACATCTTCCCACTGAATTTGTGTTACAAAGGGTACATGGTCTATCCTTTAGAGGAACATGAAAACACCCCTCTCAACTGCTAGGGGCAGACAACCCCCACGTATGGCTGCCATAGTCCAACGTCTCTTCGCAGTCATGTTGGCAAGCAAAATAGGTGCCATGCTCCTAAGTTGTCTATATATTACTAACTGTCCTGTCTCAATGAGGGAAAAGGTTATTTATTTGCCAGTCCCGCACTGACTATAGTGTGCATATATTTCAAGGTATTTGTTCATGTTTTTATTATACTTCTTATTTTACCCATTAATTTCATGTCATATGCCAAGACCAAGTGTGTTTTCCTAAAAGTCAGTAGATTGTACTAATAGACTCTAGCACAGGGGTTTACAATTACTTTCAATTGTTTAAAATAGTTTAAGAATGTAGTTCATCTCTTCAAACTTAGTAATATTACGTTTCATGGGTAAATATAAGAGAAAAGTAAGACTGTCTACAGAAAAAGCACAGATCAATTCCAGTTTGTAATTGTATCTCTTGTTAATTTACTGTTCATGACCCTTTTTCATTCCTTTCTGCTTTGTCTTGTTTGTCATTCCTTGTGTTTACTGTGACTGTGACCTAACATTATCATAAAATAATTGTCAGATAAATACTTACTTCAAATAATATTCATTATAAAGTAACACTTATTTAAAGTAAAAATTCAAAAATAATGACATGCTCGTTTCAGAAGAAACAGGACCACTGCAAGTTATAAAGGTTATGCTTGTCAGGTGAGATGGACAAGGAGTGTAGCGGAAGTACATGGCGTTTCCAATCCCGGTTACGTAGTCTATCGTGTGTTGTTAATAGATATTACGAGATATATATATATACCCTTTGATCCTGGCAGATAGAAAGATCAGCTTCAAAGATAGTCTCGTCGGTAACAAGACCTACTCACAAGCGAAAGTACGTCTGGTCACACGAGTTGACTTTGTGTCCCAAGTAGCGCGGATGTTGGTATGCAATTAGATGATGTTGGTATGCAATAAAATCGATGAAGTTGCTAAAGAATTTGGATTTACTCTCAAAGAGAAATAAAAAATTACAAATGAGTTTCTCTATTTTTTTGGTGAAGCTTCTCTGTTGCATTTCAAGTTTCTCATTGCTTAGCACATCTACAACTATGGAATATAGACAGGAATATTCATCGTTCTTATTTCTTATAATTACATGATCTTTGGGTTTACTGCTTAGGTTAGAGCAGCAGGAGTAGGAAATTTTCTTGAAGAGTAGCCATGCATACTCTTTCACACCTACTTAAATTTAATGATTTTCATATTTCACACCATTCTAATTGCATACCAACAACTCACGCCACATTCCTTACTGGGAAACATCAAACTCATCTTCAAGTGAATTAACTAACAAATAGCCTTAAAGAACTGTTACTAGCAAGAAAAAAACTGTTTATGTCGTATCCATTATAGTTAAACTATATCATCAATTGTCACACCTGAGGTACCGGTATAGCGCTATAATAACTTGTATCTTTATAAATGCTATGATATTTCATCAGTTTGAAACAAACTCCTATTGTTCCGTGGGCTTCCTTTTCAAATGTGTATATAAATCCTTGATCTGTCTTTGTATTTAAAGTTAATAAACCCTTCACTATAGTCGTATAAGGCAAACAATGAGATGTTACATTAGAAAACATGCATTAAAGAGTAACATTTGGTACAGACTAACCATTGAGATGGTATATTAGACATAGTACCATTAAATTGGAATGTTACATTAGAAACACAGTATAGGATATCATTGTTACATTAAGAACACATTAGAGTGTACAGTATAATTATTGCAATAACACAGTATCAGTTAGTAGGGTAAAATGGGCTGTGTACTTTAGAAAACAGTACAAGGCAATTGTGATTTTACTGACATTAGGACACAAG
>NW_024532897.1:0-93545 GCF_016097555.1 Gigantopelta aegis | reverse complement strand
TTTCATTTTAAACCACTATACACTCGTGGTTTACCCACATCCATAATTATATTTTTCACTTTTAAATCCTCCCCCAATCAGTTAGTCAAAATAAAGAATCGCTTGTTAGACTACATAACCTGTTAATAATTGTTTGCCAATAAAAAGTAACTGACATTCGTATTTATTACCTTCTTTTTTCTTTAGCCATATATCTTTAATTGACATTTTCCTTTTGTTTGCTCTATTAAAACTGTTTCATTTTGTAATTTTCATGTTTAATAAAAACCAAGACTTACTTTAATAAAACGTCTTTTTGTACCTTCCTTCTCTTTCAGGGCAATTGAAACTTTCTTTTCAATCTTTTGTCTTTGCTTCCTTTCTACTTTTTTCCCACTCTCAGTTTCTTTTCTTGGCACACCTCCTTCAAAGTAATACACGTAAAATCAGCCACTATAACTTATAGTATAACTATAACCCTTAATTAAAATATTTTGTCCTTACCTATATCTCTTCTTGCATCCCAAAAACGTTGTATCCCATTAGGTTTTTATTCCCTTTTTTAATTGGGTAAATTTCTTTTCCTCTTCCTTCTAAAAATTCTCATAATCGGAGAACATTTACAATATCCTTGCCTTCTTTAATTTTTTAAAAAATTCCTTGGGCCATACTCCAAATGCCTTCCCTAACAGCCTTTATCTCTTCAATGGGTGCTCTCTTCTTCCATTCCACAATAAACCAATATCTCACATTTGAGAAGAAGGTTGACCATCAAACTTCATGTTCCCAAACCAATTTGATTTCCTTCAAAGTTTTCAACTTCAATTGGTAAGCTGCAATATGAGCTTTTGCCTCTTTAATGTTTAACTTTATATAACTCTAAACAGCAATACTGATTGGAGTACTTCCCACTACAATTCCTTTTCATCAAATGATTCCATAAAATTTAGGTTTTAATTCGGAACGAATTCGAAGAAAATTTTTTGACTCTTTAAATTTTGGTCTCACAGCAGATTCAATAAGAGGTGCAATTGGGTCATAATTAGCGCTCCAAGTTTTTCTTATTCATCAAAACTGTCCGAAAAGTGAAGAAAGGCTCTTTAATGACCTAAATAAATTACAATCATTTCATATTACTTTTAACTAATACCAAAATCTTTGTGTGCTTTTTTTCCTATACCTACTGTCTCCTCTGTTGTAAAAACATACCAAAGGTTTCCAACGATTGGATCTTTAGATACTGTCTAGACATTGCCTCAATGGACCTCCCGTTAAAGACCCCCGATCTTTTCAAGTCATTAAATGTCTCCTTAAATTACATCCTCTGAAATAAGTGTATGGTTACTTCCATAGAAACGACTTGAGAAGATTTTCAGATTTTTTACAAATCCTTGCGGGTGAATTTTTACTTTTAAAATGATTAAATTTTAAAAATAAAACAAATTATATAAACTATATGCTCATTTTATTAATGTCCTCCAATTCCCAGCAACTGTATTCTCACCAATGGTTCGTCTTTAATGTTCATATCTTTTCCAAAGCAAGGGATTTGAAACGAGCCAAATTCAAACTTTTCGATTTTTCATCGGCTCTCTTTATAGTCTTTGTCAATGTTCCACTTGGCGCTATTATTTCTAGAAGCCCCCAAACTGGTCCACTTGGACTAAACTGACTTTTTTCATGTTCAGAGATGGTTTTTCCATTTAAAAAAGGTCAAAACTCCTGTCGTTTCTGTTCCGCAAAAATTTAAAGTCAAGGACGTCCAAGATGGAGGCTGTAATCGGAACAAAAACACTATATCCACTATGTTATTTGAAAGTTCAGTGACAGTTTGTGTTGAATTTGAACTGCTTAAATACTGTAACTGGTTATCACTCACTCCTTGTTATCTGATCACCTAAATACCACATGCGTTAATTCAATACTGATTCTTTTTAGCTTTCTACATTTTATATATAATATATTATATAATTTTTTGTTTGTTTAATTGTTCATATTGACAGTGTCAATTCAATAATAATGTACATGCAAACATCTGTTCTGAAATATTTAGCTCTGAACTACTAATTTAAGAACATGTACATTGTTTTTATTTACAGGAACATCCTCTCTTCCTATCACTTCAAAAGTAATGTTGTCAAACCCAAGTTAACCGCAAATTTCCTTCCCCCTCATCACCTCCCTATTACATTGGCCTTGAAGTCATTATTTAAATTATTAAAATTTGTATAAAGAAACACAAATTAGAAACGTTTATTCCTCGCAACTGTATTCTCCCCAATGGTTTTCGTCTTTATGTTTCTTAATCTGTTTCCTAAGCAAGGGTTTGAACTGACCAAAATTTCAAACTCTTCAAACTTTCAATTCGCTTCCTTGCAGTCTTTTTCAATTAACCCTTGGCCTATTTATTTCTAGAACCACCAATCTGGACCACTTGGTACAATACTGACGGTTTGGTTCAGTAAATCTTTTTTCATTTTAAAAAAGCTAATCCCTATCGACCTAGTTTTCCAAAACTTATGTAATGTGAACATGGAATGGGACGACTTGGACCCCCTGAATGTATTTTTGAGGGGCCGAGGGTAGCATTAATTTTTTCGGAGGGGGTAAATTTGGCTGTAAGTCGGTTAGTATGTAAATTCCTTAAAGGTTTTAAACCCATATCTTCTTTCCATACCATTGTTTGTTCATTCTGATAGTGCGATTATTAAAATTATTAATAGCTTTGCAACACCCTTTTCGTGAATGGATTAATGTAGCCCTAAACATAGATTTGTTTTTTTATTTATGTAACCTCCCCTTTTCTTACATACTCAAAATGCTCTAATTCGGATCAAACTAAGTGAATGTGGGAATCTCACATTCCCTCGGGCACCTCTCCTTTTTACATTGGGATACATTGGATTGGACTGCCTGCTATTCTTAGAATGCGTAATAAAAGAACACTATATTCTTATCAAATAGTTACTATACATTAATTTCCTGTCCATTTGTCTATCATGGCGATATTCCCTTTATAAAATTAGATAAATACCTGCTCATAGATCTCTAAGCCATAAGTTTTATATAAGATAAAATGAATGAATTCTAGGACAAAGCTGGTTTATCTGAACATTCCACATTTAAATGTATGTGCATTTCACCTTCTTTCTGTATGGTCAATCATACCTACAATCTCTCCATTTTGCCCATTTTCTCTTAATAATGGTGTCTAATAATAAGTTATCTTGTCAGCCTTCAATCTTTCACAATGAAAAATCAAATGATATTTTTTGTTTTCTTTTGTGTTTGCCAATTTAATGTAACCATTTTACAATAACATATCAATGCAAAAAGTACTTTTGTCACCACTTGGCTGCTTAAAGAAATTGTAGCCAACTATTTTGTTTTTATGACACCCAAAAAATCTTTAATTAGCACAACTTTGTTTTTTTTTTTAAATTCCTTCAATTTCTTCTTATATTAAAAAGACTGAATTTCTTATCTCTTTAATTTAAACTTTGGTGGAGAATATTGGAGTTTCTTTTATCCATTCAACTAAGAACCTTTATTATCTCTCTTTAAATTTATTGTACCTTTTTTGTTTTATTCTTCCCTTTTTACTTGTTTAGCAACATTTCTTTTGGGACAAATTATTCTTGTGAGTAATTTCCTTTACATTTTCTTTGGCTATGGTATGTTTTTGCATGATACAATCAAAAAGGGTATTTATATACTTTAAACTTGTTAAATATTTTTTTTTTTTCTATTTCATGCTTTATTTATGTGTTTTCATGAAAAGGTTTTAGAAGGGAAAGTTTCTCACATTATTTCATCAACTTGATAAAGAGGTTGGAACGGGTCCCTTTTTTTGGGCTTATATACGCAAGTTTTGGTATTAAACTTATCACCTAGACAACCAACTTCAAGCTGTTTGATATAGAATTATTAATAAACTTTTTTACTGTTCACTATCTATCAATTAATTTTTCAATTTTATCATTTTCTACATAACTACAATCTGGTCATAGTATCTCCTCTTCTGCAACAACCAACATTCTTGGAATACTTCAAGCACTTTTATTAAACTCTAGAATACAAAACTTATCATTACCCACATTACAGCTTGTAATCTTTAGCTAACCACAACAACACTACCTTTGATTTTCTGATATAAATACTTCAGAGACTTATTTCCAAAGAAAATAACTATCATCCTCTCAATTTCCATTCAACTTTAAGTAAATCAAAACAATCAATTGAAGAAAAATTTTTAAATATTTCTGTATCATATCAATGGGTCTGGTAATAATACGGACCCATATTAAATTCGTTCGTAAATAACTAAATTAAGTACAATTTCACATATTTAGCTGCTAACCAATTATTTGCACCTAAAACAAGAAATCTTGCCGACTTTTAATAATATGTCATCAAAAATCTACTATAGTGAATGTCAAAAATGATGATTAATTAAAAGTAACAAGAATTAAACTTAGTTAACTAATATAAACTGTAATAAATAACTGGATTCTGTCTATTAATATTTCTTAAATCTGTAATATCCTATTCAACGACAATCTTTTAGAGCTCTTATCGAGCGATGTTTGAGGAGGGGATCGTAGAAAACGGTCGTCAAACAATGTAAGGAGGATATTACAGACTTACTGAAATCAGTAATAGACATGAGATCCAGGTTATTTATTAGTCAGTTTATATAATAGTTAACTAAGTTAATCTACTTGTCGTACTTTTTAATTAATTCATCATTTTAGACATTTCACTATATGTAGATTTTTGTATGACATATTATTAAAGTCAGTGCAATTGATTTCTTGTTTTAGGTGACAATTAAGCTGGTTAGCAGCTAAATTATGATGAAATTGTACTTACATTTATGTATCATTTACGAACATGAATTTAATACTGATCAGGGTCCAGTATTATTACCAGACCCTATTTGATATGATACAGAAATATTTAAAAAATTTATTCTTCACATTGATTTGTTTTGTATTACTTAAAGTTGTATAAACTGGAAAATTTGAGAGGATGATATGTATATTTTCTGTCTGGAAATAAGTCATCATGAAGTATAGTACTCAGAAACATCAGAAGTGTTCAGCTGTTGTTGATGGTTTAGGCTCTACAAGATTACAAGACTGTACATGTAAGGACGTATGATAAGTTTTGTATTCTAGAGTTTAATAAAAGTAGCTCTGCTAAGATATATTCCAATGAATGTTGGGTTGTTGCAGAAGAGGAGATACTATGACCAGCCATATGTATGTTAATGTAGATGAATAGATAATAGATTGATAAATTAATTGATAGATAGATGAACAGATAAATCAACAGGTTTCATCATATACATTTCCTATACTCACTACATGTCCATTGAATTGTCTAGGTTGTCTAGGTAGCATAATGTTTAAGTAACCTAAAACTTGACGTATTATAAGTCCATACATTAATAAGGACCTGTAGTCCAACCTCTTTATCAAGTTGTATGAATATAATGGTGAGAAATCTTTCCCTCTAACACTTTTCATGAACACTATTAACTAAAGCATGAAATAGAAAAAAAAACATATATTTAACAAGTTTTTTTAAAGTATATAAACTACCATTTCTGATGGCAGATATACATGTCAAAAACATACACTAGCCAAAGAAATTGATAAACTTGGAATATTACTCACAAGAATAATTATGTCCAACAGAAATGTTTGCCTAAACAAGTAAAAAGGAAGAATAAAGACAAAAAAGGTACAATAAAGTTATAAGGACGAGATAATAAAAACGGTTCTTAGTTGAATGGATAAAAGAAACTTCCTAATATATCTCCACCAAATGTTTAAATTAAATGAGATTCATGAGAAATTCAGTCCTTCTTTATATATACAGAAGAACATCTGAAGAATGTAAAAAAAAACCAAAGATTAGATTTGCTAATTACAATGAATTTATTCTGGGCTGTCCATAAACTCAACAAAATAGTTGGCTATCAATTTCTTCATAAGCCAGCCAAGTGGTGACAAAAACTTTTTTTTTTTGTACTTTTTTTTTTTTGTGTTTTTTTTTTTTTTTTTTTTTTTTTTTTTTTTTTTTTTTTTTTTCTCGCTATTTGATATGTCTATTGTAAATGGTTACATTATACATTGGCAAAACACAAAAGAAAACAAAAAATACTCATCTTGATTTTCATTGTGAAAGTATTGAAGAGCTGACAAGATAACTTCATTATCTAGAGACACCACATTATTAAGAGAAAATGGCAAAATGGAGAGATTGTATGGTATGCATTGACCATACAGAAAGAAGGTTGAAATGCACATCACACTTTTAATATGTGGTACATGTTCAGATAAACCAGCTTGGTGTCCTATCGAATTCATTCAGTTATGCTATGCTTATATATAAACATACTGGCTTAGAGATCATATGAGCAGTGTATTTATCTACATTTGATAAAGGGAATATCCGTCCATGATAGACAAATGGACAGGCAAATTATAGCTATAGTAACCTCATTTTGATAATGACATATAGTGTTCTTTTATATACAGCATGGTCTAATGAATAGCAGGCAGTCCAATCCAATGTATCCCAATGTTAAAAAGGCAAGAGGTGCCCGAGGGGGAATGTGAGATTCCCACATTCACCTTAGTTTGATCCGAATTAGATGACATTTTGAGTATGGTCAAGAAAGGGGGGAGGTTACTATCAAATAAAAACAACAAATACTATAGTCTTAGGAGCTACATTCAATCCATCTACTGAAATAGGTGTGTTGCAAAGAGCCTATTAACTAATTTTGATTTAATCGACACTATCAGAACTGAACAAACAATTGTATTTGGAAAACAGATATGGTTTAAAACCTTTAAGGAATATATACATACTAACCTGACTTCACAGTCCAAATTTACCCCCTCTCCGAAAAATTAATGCTACCCTCGAGCCCACTCTCAAAATTATACATTCCAGTGGAGTACCTAAGTCCTCGTCCCAATTACCATGTCCTCACAGTCTACACTAACGTTTTGCTGAAAACTATGGATCCGATAGGAGATTTGACGCTTTTTAAAATGAAAAACCGACCTCTTACTGAATTACTCCAAACACGTCAGTATTAGTACCAAGTGGTACCAGATTGGTGGCTTTCTAGAAATAATAGCGCCAAGATGGTATTGGGATTGAAAAAGACTGTCAAGGAAGCGATATGAAAGCTTTGAAGATGTTTGAAGTTTTGGCTCAGTTCAAATCCTTGCTTCTAGGAAACAGTATTATAGACACATTAAGACAGAAAACCATTGGGGAGAATACAGTTGGCGTGAGGAATAAATCAGTTTCTAATTTTTAGTGTTCTCTATATACAACATATTCTAATAATTATAATAATAGACTTCAATGTGTCCAATGTAATAGGGAGAGTGACTGACCTGACCGGGGAACGGAAATTTGCTGTTAACTTGGTTTGATCCAACATTACATTTTGAAAGTGACTAGGTCCCAAGAGAGGATGTCGTCCCTGTCAAATAAAAACATATGTACATGTTCTTAAATATATGCTAGTTTCAGTAGCTAAACTCATTTGAAACATTCTGAACAGATGTTTTGCCTCCAAACTGACTACTATACTATATTGCCTAATTGACACTGTCAATACTGAACAATTAAATCATAACAACCAAATATATATATATATATATATATATATAAATGTAGTTCAAAAGCTAAAAAGCAATCAGTATTTGAATACTATCCACTGCATGCATGGTATTAAGGATAGATCAGATAACAAGGAGTGAGTAGATAACAAGGTTACCAGTACTTTACATGCAGTTCAAATTCAACACACAACTGTCCACTTGAACTTTCAACTTAACTATAGTGGTATATCAGTGTTGTTTCGTATCCAGATTACCACGCCTCACAGTCTTGTGACTGTCCTGTGACTTATACTAACTTTTTGCTGGCAACTATGAATACGACAGGAGATTTTGACCTTTTTTAAATGAAAACCGACTCTGCTTGAAACTATGAAACACAGTCAGTATTAGTACCAAGTGGTACAGTTTGGTGTGCTTCTAGAAATAATAGCGCCAAGATGGATACTTATTGACAAAGACTATAAAGAGAGCCAGATGAAAACATCGAAAATGTTGGAATTGGGCTCCAGTTTCAAATCCCTATGCTTCTAGGAAACAGATTATAGACACATTAAAGACAGAAGCCATTGGTGAGAATACAAGTTGCTGAGGATATGGAGGACATTAATTAAAAAGTGCGACCATACTATGATATATAATTGTGGGTTTTCATTTTTAAAAATTTAATCATTCTTAAAAGTTCAAAATATCACCGCTTCCAGGATTTGTAACAATCTGAAAATCTTTGCTCAAGTCGTATTCCTATGGAAGTAACTCATACACTGTATTTCAGAGGATGTAATCTCTAAGGAGACATTTAATGACTTGAAAAGATCAGGTGGGTCATTAACTGGAGTCCATTGAGGGCAATGTCTAGTTACAGGTATCTAAAGATCCTACATTCCAGTTGGAAACCTTTGGTACTGTCTTGGTATTACAATCAGAGGAGACAGTAGTATAGGAAAAAAGCACACTAAAAGATTTGGTTATGTAGTTAATAATGTAATTATGAAATGATTGTAATATATTAAGGGTCATGTAAGCAGAGCTCTATCTGTCACCTATTTATCGAGACAGTTTTGATCGAATAATGGATACAACTTGAGCGCTAATTATGACAATTGCACCTCTTATTGAATCTGCTGTGACGCTACCAAAATTTAAAGAGCTCAAAAATTTGTCTTCGAATGTCGTTCCGCTAATTAAAATTAAAAAATATAAGCCTCAATTGGGGGGTGTGGGGGAATCTATGGGGGGAAGTGTGCTGACATCATTGATGACCATAATGGATATTGTACGTGGGAAGTTAACTCCAATCAGTATTGCTGTTTAGAGTCTATAATAAATCGGTTATAACATTAACGAGGGCAAAAGCTCATATTGCAGCTTACCAATCTGAAGTGTGATAAACTTTGCAAGGAAATCAAAACTTCCGGTTTGGGAACATGAAGATTTTATGATAGGTCAACCTTCTTCTCAAATGTGAGACTATTGAGTTTATTGTGGAATGGAAGAACAGATGAGCACACACTTGAAGAGATAAAGGACCTGTTATGGGCAGGCATTTGGAGATATGGCCAAGAGAATTTTGTTAAAAAATTAAGAGAAGGCAAGTGATCATTGTAACCTGCTATTCTCTCCACGATATATGATGAATTTTTACTGAAGGAAGAAGGAAAAGATCTTTACCCAATTAAAACAAATGGGAATAATCAAACTAAATCAATAGGATACAACGTTATTTGGATGACAAGTAAGAGATATGAGGTAAAGAGACAAATATATAATTTAATTTTATCTTTTAGTGTCATACTATAAGCTTTATAGTGTGTCTGATTCTTTACTGTGTAATATACTTTGATAGGAGGGATAGTGCCAATGAAAAAAGCACTAACTGAGATGCTGGGAAAAAAGTAGAAAGGAAAGCAAAGACAAAAGATATTGAAATAGTAATAGCAACGTTTTCAATCTGCCCTGAAAGAGAAGGAAGGTTACAAATAAAGTACTTGTTTATATTAAAGGTAAGCTCTTTGTTGTTTATTATCTAATACAGATGAAATTTACAACAATGAAACAGTTGTCAATAGAGCAAACAAAAGGAATAGATCAATTAAGACTACTATGGGCTAAAGAAAAAGAAGGTAATAATATACTGATATGTACAGTATACTTTTTTATTGGCAAACTTTATATTATTAACAGGTATCATGTAGTCTAACAAGCTAGCATCTCCGTTATTTTGACTAACTGACTTGTGGAGGAGGATCGAAAAAGTGAAACTGAATGATAATATGATGTGGGATAATACCACAGAGTTGTCATAGTGGTTATAAATGTTATATAATCATACTCTCTACGCATATTTTTCAAGTTAACAGTCTAGACTTATTCCTCCAAATTTACCAATAAGCTTTTTGTGAATGATTTTTAAGTGTGAACTAAACTACAGTGCTAAACATATCCTTGCACCTATCTATTGTGAAGTAATATTCATAACCACTACAATAAACTTGTAGTACTGCCCACATTCCAATGGGTAGTTCCACTTCTACGTCTCCTCGGCCCATCAGCTTATCAAAGGAAGAAAGGCTAGCTGGGCACACTAATTACCCTAAGAATATATTATAATGTATTAACCACTCTGTACCAAGGTTTTATTTTAGGGTGTGTTTCCCCTAAGCCTTACTTGCCTCTTTTCTTTACTGTATACATTGTACAATTTATTAATGTTTTGGGTCCACAACCTTTGTGACCAACACAAAGTAAGTTATGGTTACAAAGTTGACCAGGCCATAAAGAGAATATGCTAGATTGTTCCATCTGAATTATTAAGATTCAAAATGAATACTTATAGTGGTAATTTTAGAGTCCATGAAAATCCTTTAACCACAAAATTTTTGAAGTTTTCCACTGATTATGAACAAGTATTGTGAACCATCCCTACTAGGCAGTATCTGAATATATATAACTTAATATTTAGAATAATGTTGTACTGAGTGTTTATCCATAACTCACGTGTTGTCACATATACATGTTTAATATGCTTTTCTCTTTTGATAATAGGGTATCCAGTATATTTTCTGGTATGTTTAAAGAAAGAGTCAGAGGATCAGGAATCAATGAACAAGTAATCCTATTAATTTTTTGCAATTTTTGTTATTATTTTTTGGTTTGTGCCATATGCTACCATATTATATCATGTGACGTTTATTCTAGTCTTGTAAATCTTACACTATTTTCCAATTCATCATTGGTTAATAAAAGCTAATGTCTTTGTTTCTTATATCCCAATGGGGATAGTCTGAGATATGCTACCCTTACTTTACTCTGTATTTGACTACTATTTGTAGCTAGACCACATTTCATGTCCCCTTTAAAGTGTGTTATTTGGATGCAAGTAAGAGATATGAGGGAGACAAAATATTAATATAATCTTTATAGTGGCCCATACTATAGCTTTATATGGTCTGATTCTACTTGTGTTATATACTTTGATAGAGCCTATGCCAATAAAAAGAACAACTGAATCTGGAAAAAAGAGAAAGGAAGCACAGACAAAAGATTGAATGCAATGTTGCAATATGCCTGAAAGAGAAGGAAGGTACAATAAAGTATTTGTTAATCTTAAAGTAAAGCTCTTGTTGTTTTATTATCTAATCGATGCAATTACAACAATGAAACAGTTGTCAATAGCAACAAAATGAATAGATCATTAAAGACTACTATGGCTAGAAAGAAGGTAATATCTCCATCTGTACAGTATACTTTATTGGCAACTTATATTCTTAAACAGGTATCAGGTGTTAACCAAGCTTAGCATCTCCTTATTTGACTAACTGACTTGTGGAGGAGGATCAAAAGTGAATGCGAATTAAGTATGGATGTGGGATAATACCACAGAGTGTTGTCATAGTGGTTATGAAATTGTATATATAATCATACTCTCTAGCATATTTTCAAGTTAAACAGTCTAGACTTATTCCATTCCAAATTTACCATAAGCTTTTGTGGAATGATTTTAATGGTGACCAAAACTACAGTGATTAAAACATATCATGCAACCTTATCTATTTGTGAAGTAATATCATACCCATACAATAACTATGTAGTACTGCCACATTCCAATGGGTAGTTCATTCTACAGTATCCTCCCCCTTGCCATCAGCTTATCAAAAGGAAGAAAGGCTAGCTGGCACACTAATTACACCTAAGTAAGATATTATACATGTATTACCCTCTGTACTCAAGGTTTTGATTTTTAGGGTTGTGTTTTCCCTAGGAGCCTTACTTGCCTCTTTTCTTTAACTTGTATACATGTAACCAATTTATTAATGTTTTGCGTTCCACACTTTGTGCCCACAACAAAAAAGTAGTTATTGGGTAACAAAAGTTTGACAGACAAAAGAGAAACTATGTAGATTTTCATCTGAATTATGAAAGATGTCAAAATGAATAACTGTATAAGTGTAAATTTTGAGAGGTCCATGAAATCCTTTAACCACAAAATTTTTTGAAGTTTCCACGGATTATGGTAACAAGTATGGTGAAACCATCCTACATAGCAGTTATCGATGATATATAACTAATATGTAGAATATGGTGTGTCTGAGTGTTATCATAACTCAGTGTGTACATATACCTTTTAATATCTGCTTTCGCTATTTATAATAGGGTCCTCCAGGATCCAGTTCTGGTATGTTAAAGAAAAGTCAGAGAGAATAAGGAATATTTAGAGACAAGGTACATACTATGAATTTTTTGCAATTTTTGTTATTCTTTTTGGTTTGTGCATATGCTAAACATAATTATGATTCAGTTGTGCAGTTTATTTATAGTCTTGTAATCTTACACTATTTCCAATGCATCATTGTTTTAATAAAAGCAATTTGTCTTTGTTTATTATATCCCATGGGGCATAGTCGTAGTATAGATACCCTTACTTTACTCTGTTATTTGACTACTGATTGTTAGCTTAGAACCTACATTTCATGTCACCCCTTAGAGTTTTGTTATGTGGATGCAAGTAGAGATATGAGGTAAGAGGGGACAAAATATTAATATAAGCTTATAGTGGTCACCCATAAGCTTTATAGTGTGTCTGATTCTTACTTGTGTATATACTTGATAGGAGCCTAGTGCCAATGAAAAAAGAACTAACTGAGATGCTGAAAAAGAGTAGAAAGGAAGCAAAGACAAAAGATATTGAAATAGCAATGTTGCAATATGCCTGAAAGATGAAGGAAGGTACAATAAAGTATTTGTTATATTAAAGTAAAGCTCTTGTTGTTTTTTATCTAATACAGATTGAAATTACAACAATGAAACAGTTGTCAATAGAGCAACAAAAGGAAATAGATCAATTAAAGACTACTATGGCTAAAGAAAAAGAAGGTAATAATATACTGATATGTACAGTATACTTTATTGGCACACTATATTATTAACAGGTTCATGTAGTCTAAACAGCTAGCATCTCCTCTATTTTGACTAACTGACTTGGGAGGAGGATCTAAAAGTGAAAACTGAATATAATTATGGATGTGGGATAATACCACAGAGTTGTCATTGTGGTTATGAAATTGTTATATAATCAGTACTCTCTACGCATATTTTTCAAGCTAACAGTCTAGACTTATTCCTCCAAGTTTACAATAAGCATTTGTGAATGATTTTATTTTTTTGACCAAAACTACAGTACTAAAACATATCTTGCACCTTATCTATTGTGAAAGTAATATTCATAACCACTACAATAACTTGTAGTACTACGGTAGTACTACTACCACATTCCAATGGGTAATAAACTGAGTTCACTTCTATAGACTCCTCTGCCCATCAGCTTATCAAAAGGATGAAAGGCTAGCTGGCTAGGACACTATAACCTATAACCTTAAGAGGTCTATTCATATGCACATACATATGCCTTAACTATAAATGGTTAGTTTGTTCCTTTAGAATTAGAAAAGGAAGTGATTTCTCTAAAGAAGACATCAGAAGAGAGACATGATGAGACATTATTTTGAAATCTGCACTCAAAGAAAAAGAAAGTAGGCACACTAATTACACCTCAGTAATATATTATACATGTATTACCACTCTGTACTCAAGGTTTATTTTAGGGTGGTGTTTCTCCAAGCCGAACCTTACATGCCTCTTTTCTTTTACTGTATACATGTACAATTTATTAATGTAAAAGTGTACAAGCACTATGATCTTAGAATATAGTCTAGTTTTGACCAAGTTTTTTGGTCCACACTTCATGCATAACAAAAAAGTAGTTATGGTAACAAAAGTGTGACCAGACAAAAGAGAACTGTAGATTTTCATCTGAATTACGAAAGATGTCATAAATGAATACTGTATAGTGTAAATTTTTAGAGTGCATGAAATCATTTAACCACAAATTTTTGAAGTTTCCACTGATTATGTAACAAGTATTTCATTGCTCTATATCATTAATTTATGGGAAGGCAAAGTTACCTTAGCAAACCCTGCTGCCAAGCTGTATGTGAAAGAATTTGGGTGTGATCTATCATATTTTAGTCCATATTTTAGTGCAATTCACGATATTTATTTCATCAAATGCTTCATGTAAGGCGATTTGCAAAGATTATTGTCCCTCAAAAATTTAATGCTATATGTTATTATTCTTGCTATTGGAAGTGACTTCTCTCAGTTTAACAAGGGCAGATGAAGAGGTCCTATGCACCCATTTTTTAATAATTATATTCATTACAAGATTTTATTAAATAGTAAATATATTCATAAATAGTGAATCATCAAAGATACATTTCTTAAGGTTAGATACAACTGAAATAATCCACAAGTTTAGCATGCTTTAAGATCCTCCAGAGTGTTTTGGCTTCTTTGGATTATGACCTGATATTAGTGTCCTTTCTCAATTGTTTTAATAATACCAAATTCTTTTGCCCCATCCCTCATCAACTTTCTAAATGAAATTCTGGTACTGTGATTTTTTATGTTTCCAGATTTTGCAATTGCAATTAATGACTGATCTTGAAAACAAAGAACAAGAGATACCAGAAAGAATACAGAAAGACTTGAGCTCAGATCAATCAGAACTAAAGAGCAAGTACAAGGTATGTTGTTGTTTAATGTTGCCTTATCTTCTTTATGTACACTTAAAACAGTTGCTTGTTCATGATTTTTAGTAAGATTTGATCTAGCAGACTCCTTTATAGACAAAATGTAAAGTAATTGAGACAATTATAGAGGAAAATAATGTAGAACTAAAGCTTAAATCAAGTTATGATCATGAACCTATATCACATCCATAAATCATTTACTTGTTATTTATTGTTTATGAAGAAGTGCTATGTATTTAAGAGATTCTGTTGTGAATAGTTTATGGTAACAGTGTTTAATAACCAATACAGTTAATAGGTAATGTAACCATCCCTACATAGGCAGTGTCTGATATATATAATATGTGAATATGGTTGGTACTGAGTGTTATCATAACTCAGTGTGTACATATACATGTTTACTATCTCTTCTCTATTGGATAATAGGGTCTCCAGTATCAGTTGCTGGTATGTTAAAGAAAAGAGTCAGAGGATAAGGAATCAATGAACAAGGTACATACTATGTAATGTTTTGCAATTTTTTGTTATTATTTTTGTTTTGTGCATATACTAATATTATGATCAGTGTGCACACTTATTCTAGTCTTGTAATCTTACACTATGTACCACCAATGCATTAAATTTTTAATAAAAGCAATGTGTTTGTTTACTGTACTCCATGTGGCCGTTATGGATACCCTTTCTACTTTGCTTTGATTTTGACTACTGATTGTTAGCTAGACCTAAATTCATGTCCCGTTTGAGTTATCCATCCCTTTTTATTTTAACCTAGTTTCGTCAGTAAACACTGCAGTCACAAATAGAATAATAGAATGTTATTTTACAGGTACATTACTAGTTGAAGTTGTGGCAGACTACCCAATTCCTCTAGAAGAGACTTCTAGGTACTGAAGTAGATTAAATTCCTTGTGGTTAATTTCTGATGTTTTAGACAAGCCACAGCAACACCATATATACATACATATAATATAATATGTGTGTGTGTGTGTCTGTGTGACATATATATATGTATAAACAACAAATATAGTCAATTTTCTTGTGTTGTAGGTACACCATAGTAATAACATATAAAATTTATGTGTAGTTAGTATTATAACTCTGTTGACCTCTCCTTAAATCTTAACACTGATGTCATGACTGGACATGTAATATTTAGCATCTTTACTAGTACATCAATCACAGTGGCAACCCAAATATAAATTATTACATGAAGGAGGTTCTAAAAACTAAATTGTCCAATAAATATATATGTCTGTTGGTTTTTTCTCTATAACTCTCCAAGACATAATGCAAAACAATTATCCCAAATGGAGGACAAATTTGTGCATGCATATATTATAGTACTAATAACAACTGAATTGAATACTTAAATGGTGATTAGATTTTTTAAAATACAAGTATTACTTTTAATATTGCCTGAAATTACTCTGTAATAAAAAGATATTGGACATTTACAGTTTTTCTCGTAATTTATAGTTTTATATAGATGTACTTTATTTAACCATGGATTTTTTGAATAGTTAATAATGATATTAATTTTTTTAAATTTATTTTTATCTTTAGGATGATAAACATTTCCAAGTGGAATCTGGAATTTTATCTCTTGAAGAACTGAATGTGTACCTGGTACTGATTTCACTTACTCATTTATCCGATCTCGTGAAGTTCGAGTGCACGAACATATGATGAAATTGGTAGCTATAATAGCAGATTATATAACAAAACTTAGGTTTATATTTTTTTTAAATGATGTCCTTTTATTAAATCAAATTTCTAGTGTATTGCAGATGTTTTATTAATTTTCTATTACAATGTTAATAATGGGCTATTGCCTTTATTAAAAACAAGCATTTATAGTAGTATAAAATTGTAATAAAGGTTTGTTAAGTTTATTGATCAATGCCCATGCAGTCCAGCTGAGTGCAATACATTTCTTTATGATTTAAATAAATTGACACAACTAATTATATAACTATATACTTTTATAAACTATTATTGAATTATAAGTCAATACAATTATTTCTTTATAATTATAGAGAGAGGCATATCAGCTAAATGGTTGAAGAAAGCAATTACTAATTCTCCACATTACAGCCAAAGCTGCACCTATTATTCTCTGCATTACTGGTCTACCTAACAGCAATCAATCGGATGCTACTCAAAGCTTATTGAAGCAATTGCAGTGTGGAAAATTTCCTGTAAGTGAAAGAACAGTGTGTATCCCTTTATGAAGCATAGCAGTAAGAAAACCTGCTACAACATCATTGATCTATTCCAGTACATTTAACTATGCTTTAGTCATGGAAATCAGCTATAAAGCATCATCTATATTTTGCAAGGAAGGTTTATGCAAAATATCGAAGTTCCTGACATTCCTACATCCATTTTTGACAATGATGATGATCTTGATAGCCATTTCAGACAAATGATTAAAGATTTTTATTGCAACAGAGTGTCTCCAGGAAACTCTCCTGGCTGGGTCAAGGTCTACCAAGTGGAATTGCCATGATCAACATATGGGACGTTGGTACCAGCAAAACAGCCCTTTATATTCTTCCTATGCTAGCTGGTCATCTTTACAGTAGCCGTGTATGGATGTTTTTTGACCTTTTACGTGACCTTCCTCACCTTTATGACCCTCCAGAGATACCAATTGAGACATCAGACAAAGCTTCTATACTAAAATGGCGTATTCGACTTTATCATCTTTTTCGTTCAGCTCAGCTGGGATCGTCAAAGATTGTGATCGTTCTAATGTATGTAAGTTAGTGGCCTGTAACGTTGGCTCTATTGGAAATGTGAAATAAAACATATGAAGGAACAGTTTATAAAGGAGGCCAGAGTTGCAGCTATTCAGATGAATGTTGAGAGTCTTGTTGATATGCAAGATGTTATATCATTTGTTTAGAAGACCAAGAAGGGTTACTCAAAAAAACATTTGATCACATTGTTAATATGGAGCTCGATAAACCTGTTTCTCTTCCTCTCTCATACATTTTCCTTCGTAGCTTATTCTACAAAATAAAAGATTTATTGTATGTCAAAAAGGATGTTTTACGGTCAAAAGCAAGCAAACTTAAAATATCTGGTGATGGTTTTGAGATTTTTGCCAATTTTTTACATCTTTAGGTAGCATCGTTGATATCAGTCTTATTAACAAAGAGTCCAATATTGTCATTCTACAACCTGTTCCGTATTTTCATGAGCTTGACAAGCTGTTTCATCTACCTTCTGAGATCGACCCTCTAGTTACAAAATATGGGTTAGTAACGAAATCGAGAGCAGAAAAAATATTTGGTGATAATGAGAAAGCTTTTGACATGATGAGCTCCCTTGTGCATTTTGGAATAGCGCTAGAAATAAAACAAGTCGAATAAGCAATTTGCCTCCCATTAGTGATCACAAGCGTGTTTATTATATTCCTGATGCAAGTACAGAGACAGCTCTTATTGATCATGAAGTGAATGCATTATGTCTGTTACGTGATGTTAATCGACCAATGATACACTCAAAAGCTGCCTTTACTAAATTATTCCTTAAAAGGTATGATAAAGCTATGCTGTATATTCCTGAACACCCATACATTAATGTGACAAGCATTAGAGCTCACTCCAACAATAAAGATGATGGAGTTATTTTTAAAATGGTCTATCTTGGTGATGCTATTGAGTTTCGTTTTCCATCACAGCAACTATATGAAGATGTTGTAAAGCAAGTCATCACTGTCTGCCATGAAATGATGGAGATGACAACTTTCAAATACAATTTTGCAGTTAGGTGTTCAAATGAAGTAGACCAAGATGCTGTATATAAACTTCAGCAACGTTATCATCACCTACCAAATAATGAGTTATGTCAAATATGCAAAGACAAAGGAAGGATTAATAATACCTTTTCCATATACAATGCTGTGCTTAGCAAGGTAATGATATTATTTTCTTGTATATCATCAGTGTAGTACCCCACATATAATGCATGGATCATAGAAAATAATAGTCTTTATGTTAACTATAAGCTTTATTGATTGTTGTTGTTTTAGGTGAAAAATCAGGTTCCTAAAAACAAAATTCTTAATGGAGTAACTATAAATAAAATATAATCTTTAGATTTATCATTACTAAATAGATTGGTTGTTTTAACTGATTCATAGTCACTAGTTGCTTGCACCCTTATAAAATACATTGAAAAAAAATGTCAAAAACATATTTTGAATTGCATAACTCAGAAAACAGCTTCAAAAGGACTAATGTGTGTTATCTAGAGTTATTCTATTGTAAACTTTATTGTGACACTACTTACAACGTGTAGCATTCATAATAATTCTTTGTCTATCTATGAGACATTTAAAAGAATCTTTATAGTTCAAACAATTTACTAAACAACTATCTATTAATATGAACTAGAAATAAAAGCATTGTCATTTTTTTGACGTCTCATCTAGTGATTTGATTCACCAAAGCTAGGTTCATTCATTTACAGTAATATATATGTATTTGTATATGTATATATTATATATATTGTAACTATATTACATTTTTTAGATCCTTTGTCACTTTATGATGCTTATACAGTGGCTAAGAGAATGTTAGAATATCAGACAAAACATTGCATGTTGTTTTGTCAATGTCTTGATTTACCAGAAATAATCTTATTTAAAGACAAATCGAAATGGAGACGTTGCATGACAATACTAATTGCTTGGGAAAGACTTGTCCAGTGAAAATGATACCTCTAAGAAAACACTTGCTATTAAGCTGATGAAAGCTGCCAATAAAAATACATGAAGAAAGTGAAGGAGAAAGCAAGAAGCTGGAAATCATAGCAAGATCACTTGACTACAAAGGTAAAATTAACAAATTTGTTTGATAGATGAGTTTTACTCATACGAGTCCTGGTTTGCCATAAGAATACCAATAGGAAAACCATATCCTGTCCATGTATAATCCCACAGTCCCACAATGTAAAAAGGGACACCACAGTCCCATCTCATATCATATGCATATGATATGAGATGGTTTCTGGGATTTTAAGAGAATTCTATTGGCAAATCAGGACACACTGCTTTACTGTTAAATTTGCTATTTATGTTTTGAACTAACATCTTTTGTTTACCTTTTCAATTATTGTTTTTTATAGTTGCACACAGTATGTCTACATCATAAAACTTAATGAATAACACAGTCAAAATGAAGATAAAGAGAAGAAGGACATCATACTTTAATTACTACATGTTGCTACAAAATTACTTTATTAATAACAATAGTGACTTAATGTGATGTATACTCAGTTATAGTTAATACCTTTATTTGAGTATAAACACATCTGCATACGTTATAGCACAAAACTCAAAGGACTCTAAAGATTCCAACAATACTTTAACATGAAAAAGTACTTTCATTTATGGGACAGGAAGTACACACAAGATAATAATATTCATAAGTATATACAACACCAAATAACAAATAATAGTACAGTACACTTAGGTACTCTATACAATTGTGACCTGATTTGCAAAAAGGGACCACTTCTGTCACAACATTTGTGACCTGATTTGTGAAAAAAACACTTAAAACATAACAATAAACAGTTTTGCATATATATAGAATAGTTATGCATATGTATTAATTGTATGTATACAAAACTGAGATGTTTGAGATGTTTTAACAGTAGTTTGTTCAAAAGTCAGGTCACAAATGTTTTGACAGAAGTGGTCCCTTTTTGCAAATCAGGTCACAATTGGTAAATAAGTATATATACGGTATATTTCTATATAATACTTTCATTTATTAACTATTCTTTATAGTTAGAAAATCTTTACATAATGACACAATACTATAATATTTGATTGCTGAATGAAGTGTTATACATGTACACTAGATACTGTATATGCATTCTGATGTCAACTTGAATGTAAAATGCACTCTGACAAAATTAGTCTGTGTAGCTAAAAATATTGTTTGATTTGTCAATGTGCAAAATACCAGGTAATATAATTTCATAATGATGATGCACTGTGTAGTCAATATTATTGTGTTGTGGAATATACTTAACATATACATATGAATCCACTCTGTACCATGCATGTGTACACCCACATTATGGTATGAGTCATGTTAATGTCAACATTGATTGAGTAGTTGCACATCCTAAAGAGCAATAAATAGTGTTTTGGTGTCAACTGCACTTTTCAATCCTGTTTATTTTCTTTGTGGTCATCGTCTTTCAGAATCTTTGAATGAGCCATCTGATATTGTTACTCCTACTGGTAATTATTTATCTATAATGGAAAGAATAACTCAGTCACACAACTTTACAGAATTTCACCTTCACAGTATTGTGCTGAAGTGTCTTGCAAATTGACAATGGTACAGAATATATTTTAAAGATAATTAGGATTAACACTAGAAAAATTGTAATGTTTCTGTGACTAATAACAGCTGGAAATGTTTTGAAAATGTCAAGTATTCTGTTATATTTCTGGTGTCTAACAAGTAAGGAAACAAAAAAATATCTTTCCAATAGGAAACTCATGTGAAGAGCAAATTTCCCACTATATAGAAATACTTGAAAAAACATTAACTTTTGTATGTATTTACTCAAAATACCTGTAATATTTCCACTAAATTTTATAATTGTTTACAAATATAACAAGTCAATAATATCAAAATAATCACTGAAAAATTTTAATGCTTCCATTATGAGCCACAATACTCTGGACACCCCTTTAATTTATTGGATCAAATGTTTGTAGTTTTCAGTAATTATGAAAAAAAATTGCCAATATTGTTTTAAGAGAAGTGATTTTTGACATTTATGTTTTTATTATCCTTATCCTGATGTGTGTGTTATAGATTTGTGTTAATGCTAGTCTTATTGATATCTATGGGAAGTATGCTTTTATTAATGTATCAGATGTGACTGTAAGGGAGGTCTCAAGTGGTGACATAATGACATTGTAAATAAACTCTCTTAATTGTTGTTTGTTTTTGTTAATCATTTTTTTTTATTTCTTGCATTGAGTTTAATGTTTATTATAATTACTTTTTAGAATGCTATATGAATTTGAATTGTACCATACAATGTAACATAGTCACTTTAACTCACTGATAATAGCTACATCACTCAACAGAATTTATTAAAATAAAAAAATTTTTATAATTGTAAGACAGCTAGTCAGCAAATATAATTAAGTCATTAAGCAAATTAATAGCAATCTTATTACCAATTTAGGTCCATGGACTCTGTTGCAGGGTCATTAATCTCCTTTGCTTTAACTTCATCAACTATACCACCAGAATATTTTCCATGGACATCAATTACTCCATTATCAACACGAACCTGTTAACACAACATATAATGAACTACTTAAATGATATGTTCTTACTCTGAAAACAGTAGATATCACCATTATTAATGTACCAATCAACATTGTAAGCAGTGTACTCTTTCTTATCATTTAATATCTTCTCTGCATGACTCTTCATCTAGAAAAAGAAAAGTTATGTTGCATTCAATATGATTATTTATCTTCTACCTTCTTGCTATTTTTTTCTGCTCATCATTTGGTTTCTATGGTGACAATGTAGCTGCTAGACGAGGGTACATCGAAATCTGGAACACAATCGCTCTTTTCCTCAATTTTAGACATGTCGGTATAAGTTGAAGTCTTCAAAAGTAAAACCAGGCGTGGCTCTATATTAATATTATTCATTCTTCAGCCACGCCCTGTTTTGAAAAGCAGTAGCCAGTGCTTTCTCATTGCCTGTATGGGTCTATGCAGTTATATGGATATATTTTGTTAAGTAAATCATAATTTAAAAAAAAATTGATTTACTTCAAATATATACTATTTTAATGGATTATATTTTTATTGTCTTTTACGTTAGCAGCATAGAACATAGTAAACAACATTAATTAGTAACAACAACAAACATTACACTACATTAATTAGTAACAAATGTAACAATTAATGTGATTTACAAAAAGGTTGTTGTGATCTTGTAATTTAATTTCTGTTTCCTTATTCCAAATGCATAGTTTTAACATGTCAAAGAGCACTTCGCATTGACTGAAAACAACTGTGATTATGTCAGCAGAATTGGAAGTAGCCAGTATGGCAGCAAAACTAGACCAATGTTATTAAAGTAGTTATTAGTAGTGTTTTAATCAGGCAAAAGTGACTTTAGCTCCAATAATTAAACTATAAGTTCCATTTTTAGTTTACAAGAAATAGACTGGGACTATACCTTTCAAATTGCTGATTGCTACATTGCTCTGGTTTTAATCTCAATAACAAAATTTACTGAATTTAACATTATAATGATATTGGTTTATGTACGGGTTAATAATTATGAAAATGAATTTTAACTACACCTTAACAGGTGCTATGGCAATTTGAGTAATAAATGTTTTTAGATATCTATGCACATTAATCAGAGTATTACAAATATTGAATGTATAACATTGAAATTTGTAAATTTTAGGATTCAATATTTGCAATAAAAATTTATTTTTTCAGTCAAGTTTAAACCTTTGGTAACATGTTTTAGTCCCAAGCTCAATACATGAAATATTGACATAACATGAGATCCCAACCATTGACAGTGTAAGATCTGATTTAATTCTCATTGTTCGAACGTAAATTGTCCAAGTTAGTTTACCTCCCTAATATTAATAATGGAGTAGTATAATATAAATAATTGTAAAGAATCCACAGTCTGATAACCTTAATTGTATTTGCTAATGATTTTCCTTTTAAAGCTGTTATATCAAGTTTCGGTAATAGCATATGCTTAAGATCTGAGTCATTGAAATAGATCCATACATTTGGATGTTTTACTAGAAACTGTCAGCTAACAACTAGAGCTTAATATATAAAAGTGTCCTGTCTAAACAGCAAAGCTTATTGTCAGACCACAAGTAACATTCTGAAGTCCAGACTATCAATATTAGTTTCTTTAAATGCTTCTGTACACCCATCTATGACATAACCAATATTGATCTGTATGCTTCAGTTAAATTTTATTGGTGATGACAAAAATATCACCATGCTGTCATAGAATTAGTGAAAACCCTAAACGTTACCATAATACTTTTACTTACTGTATATTATAATGTCTGTAATTTGTCATTTCAGAAACATTAGTACACTATCATGTAGAAACCTGAAATTCGTATTTCCCCTATAGAAATTAGATAAAGGCACCATCATTATCATGTAATTCATTTAGAATTCTTCTCATGACATTCCTTTTATGACCAACTCCTTGCTGTTAATGTGGTGATGATAACAAAGTGAAACTGTTTAAAAATGTAGAGTATTTACAACTACAGATTATGAATACATTTAATATTTATATATCAGTCAAAACTGTTAGTCTTATTTTTGGGAGAACCTATTGTGTAATGTTTAATAATCTAATGTTTGTATATACTCATTTAATTGCTTGTTGTGTGTCATCTGCATTTATGGATGTCATTGTTAAAAATTAATATGTAATGCCAGCTGTACATATCAATATGAGGATACATGTCCCAAAAACAATACAATATTGTACTGTGATCATAAAAACAACCAAATTTAAGTTTAAAAAATAAAACAATCTTTAGTAGCCTTTTTGCAGTATACAAGCCATAAAAATGAAGACCCAGCTACTTTTTTTTGACCTAACAGTTACAAATTATGATTTACTTTTTGGCTATTCCTTTCCTATGCTTGAAGATGTCATATCTTCAATTTCAGATGCTTCTGTTAAAGTAGATTGGGATAAACTCTCTATGTGGTGAAGGTCCTTCTGGCCATGGAGGGTTAATGGAGTTTTCATTAGCTTGAAAGTAATTACTGAAGCTACAATATCTAAAGACAATATTAATATTCTTTATACATACATAATACACATACAACAAAAGTTCATTTTAATTTATCTAAACCAGCTTTTCTTTCTTATATGGAATAAAAGCATGTAATCAAGAAACGCTTTAAAAGTATGTACGCGAACAACTTCAAATCAAAAGTTAGAAAACTAAGCTGTTCACTCTAATTTGGTTGATCAGCAAATCAGTTTGCACAGAAATGTATGCCAGGACTGAGGTAGAACTTAAAATGTCGTTTATATCCTAAGAATCCATTTTTTGAGTTAGGTCCCACCCAAATCCGGACAGGAGGTGTGGCGGTTTGCATTAAATGGAATGTTTTCTCTTCTACCATTGCTCGATTGGATTGTTATCGCGTAGGTAAGAAAAAAAATTTATAAGATTCATGCATACATTACGTAATAAATAAGCAACGTGTGTCAACCATTTAGGATAAGTGGTTCTATTCTGAACATGAATAATAGTCTCGAGGTAAAGACAGTCACGTATCAACATATATAATACAAATATATATAAAAATTTACAGATGTAGTAACATTGTTAGCATGAATAACTCAAATGTATTCAATCAGTATAGACTGATATAGATATAGAGACTCAGCTAAAATCTTATTTAAAGATTTTTTTTGTTATAACTGTTTATAATTGACAAAACAATTATATCCAGCTATTATGAATATATATTGCAATCTTCTGTGTTCTATATAGAAACTATTAAAAAAGAAGTAAGTATTAATTCGCTTAAGCAAGTTTTGTCATAATAATTTATTCATTTTAACTGCATATTACAAGACAAATATGGAATGAACACATTAAATACATAGAATGTTGTGTGATTTTTGTTATTTAACATCAACACTTTAAACGTTATTGACAAATCTTTTATATTATTGTGTAGTTAACACAACTATCACATCAAGAACTCTCATCAATAGAAATACAAACTAATGAAGCTTATAGCCAATCCATTAGTTTACAGCCTCATTTATCTCAAAGCCCTTATTTGGTAAGTTTCTTTATATAAGATACTCATTAATTCCATATAATAATCAATCATGTGAGCTAACAATTAATTTTGAAAAAAAATAGCATACTAATTTTTATGATATAAAGTATTGATAATTATATATTATGTATGTATATTGTAGGATCAATCTAATTATGAACAACTGGATACTCCTGAGGCGGTAAATAACTTATTTTTAAAAAGTTTAATTCTCATACTTTATTACATAGAATTATAATGTGTATAAATCAATCAATTGTGACAATGTAGTTAGCAAAGTAAAATAACATGTAGTGTAATACATTGTTATGTACAAGTAGTTGCCTGCTTTAAAAACGATGGCCAGTTTTTAAGCTATAGGTGGTCTGATTTTAAATTAGCCAGCCAGACTTACAAATAATTTAATGGTAGTGAAAATGTTAATTGCTTTTAGTTATGAAATTTCTGAAGACAAAATTTAATGTTATGATCAATAAAGTGTAATAGAAAGTATGCATCAACTTTGGTTAGTTTGTGGCATTGTCATGTCAATACAATGCATATGACAATGAGTTTTATAATACTTTTCTTGCATTATCTATAATTCTTTTTAAAATAAATTAAAATTATATCCTTTTAAAAGCTAGAGTACCAACTGACTGTTTATAATATGCCAATCATATCCATATTAATGTTGAATATTACTTTAAATAGGACTGATTTTTTAAAGTGCCTACTAATTCAACCATGATGAATTTCATTATAATTTTCTGTGTTTTACATAGAAACTAATCTAAACAATTAACACTCAAGTTAGTACAATTTGATTAATTTAACTGCAAATATCAAGGAATGTATAGAACAATACATTCATTATATAGAATGTTGTGTGGTTTTTATTGTTCAATTTCAATATGTTTAACATTATCACTAAGTTTGTATATTATTTAGTTAACACAACTATCAAATCAAGAACTCTCATCAGTTGAAATACAAACTAATGAAGCTTATAGTCAATCCACTAGTTTACAGCCTCATTTATCACAAGAACTCTCATCTTGTAAGTTTTTTTTAATAATAAGATATTCATATCTGGGTTCCACTGAGTATATTCTATACAAACAAAAAAGTATAATCTGTACTCAATTTATCTATTGAGTAACAGATTAATTTTTTTTTGCAGACAATAATAGATTCATAAATAGAAAACCTTGTAAAAAAGCATTATTAACCTCGCTGTGTGTGGGCGCATAGTGTAGTCTATCAGTGTGTGCATGTGTCTGTGTGTGTTACCCGGCAAATGGCTTTGAACTGCTTTAACTCGGCAAACACGGCACTGGTAGCCACCAAACTATTGTAGACGGTGGAAAAACTTCTGTACTTCTTAAAAATACTGCGCATGCCAAAAGGAGCGTCAAACGAACAAAAACCTTTAAAAGTCTGAAAAAAAGCACAGCTTTCAATGAAGATTCGAGAATTCAATAAAAAAATCCTGCATACTGCTTATGACATTTGCTAACTTTTTAAAATGTGAATTTTTGCAAAAATACTTCTTTAGAAAGTTATGACAGTTTTACTAACTTTTGGCAGTTATCTTTTATGATAAATTGAGCGCGAACTAAAAATACTAGCACCATAGCTGTCATTGGAGAATCACTAACTTTTACTAAGAAGTTGGAAAGTATTGGACCTTTTTTCAATTAGAAATGCAAAGTACCCAGTAGACATACTAAAAGGCAAAAGTTTTTTTCCCTTTGAGAAATGGTGAGTTATCAATAATCAATCTTGCTGCATCACGTGAGATTACATTACTTGAGGAAGATAAGGAAGTCTCTAGATAACACCGCAGTGACTTTAGTACATTTCATTTTTAGTTATTGACTATGGTTTTTATATTATTGTGTAGTTAACACAACATATCACATCAAGAACTCTCATCAATTGAAATACAAACTAATGAAGCTTATAGCCATCCATTAGTTTACAACCTCATTTATCTCAAGACCCTCATCTGGTAAGTTACTTTGATAACAAGATATTAATATCTGGTTCTACTAAACTAGACTATGCAAACAAACAATTATAATAACATTTGTACTGTACTCTATAGACAGCAATAGTATTCTCAATAGAAAATGCTAAAAAAAAACATGTAATGCCAGATATTATTATATGTATTAATAAATAAATGTTCCTAATTGAGTATTATAATGTATTTCAATAATATTATTAAAAAGCATGCACAATTGAATAATAATATTAAGACACTAGAATCTGTCACTGACTTTTCATTTGCAATTATAGTATAATCATTTCATTGTTGTGTCATATTTAGAGTTGTTTTAAATTAAAATACTATCTGTAATGAAAGATATTGTACACTTAAAAAAACACTGTATCATATTACCTGAGTCCTTGTTACAAGTATTTTTTAATCAACTGAGCCTTATAATAATATATTGGTTAGTTCAGTGAAATAGTATTGCTCATTGCTTAAGTTTGAGCAATTAACTAAAAACAGTAACATTTGGCTTCTATTTAGTTTTATACAATTAGTTAAACTGGATTGGCTTTATACAATTAGTTAAACTGAATTAAATTGTAACCATGACACATGGTTAAAATGGCACTATGAACTGCTACTTTAACAACCTCCTTCTTCTTAAGACTCTGAGGTTAATTATGTTATTATCCATGGTTGTCCTTAGTTATATATTAGTAAATGTGTAATGTAGTTTTATTAAAAAACAGAATTACTATATTATCCATTTTTCATAATAATATAATATGAAGTCCAGTTAACATACTATAAGTTTTATATTTTATGACATGAATATTATTACACAAACTTAATTTGAATATATAGAGGTTGTTCATGCACATGTAACCAATGAACTGAATGAAGGCAATATTTGACATATTACCTTTTTGTAGCTTACATGAATGAATTACTATGAAATCTATATAGCTCATTGAATTTATTGACTGTGGAATGTAATGATATGTATTATAACATCATGTTAGCTACAAATTAGTTGTTTAAATAACATTTAATTTTTATAATAAGGACCTGTTAAAAATTATCAATAATTACTTTTCAGTATGTGTATTGTAGGTCAACCTAATTATGAACATACGGGATATTCCTAAGAGGTAAACAATTTTAGTTTTACTATAATAGTTTTATAATTTATTATAGATTTGTAATATTTATGAACCAATTAATTGTGATAATGCAGCTAGCCAGGTAAAAGAATTGTATAATCTATTTTTTGTTATATGTATGTAAGTAATGACTTCTTAAAAAATTGCTATCCAATTTTATAACTGGATTGACTCACTTTTGAACTGACCCTGATGACTTTGCAATTATTTCAACACAAGTCATAAATGTAAAAGATTATATTTTACCATTTTAACGTATTTGATCTCTTGAGGATTAAACTCTTGTCACAATATAAGAAAGCATAGGATAAACTCTATTAACTCAAGTTAGTTAGTTAATAGCCATGATCATGTCAATACATTGGATATTGAGTTGACTAAAATATTGAGAGACCAAAAGTGTGAAAATTTAAAAGGATTTTTTTGTATAAATTATACTTATTAATATACTATGACCTTTTTTAGTATTATAGCCAACTCAATAAGTACACAAAACATTATCATCACAAGTAGTACAACAGGGGGTAACAACCTTACTACAGATATGCAGACATCCTGTAAGTTATATAGTTTAAGAAATGGCGTGGAATCTATTGTAAGATGGGAAATAGTCAGATCATTACAAAAATGGAAATATATCTGTAAATATCCTTCGACTAATATGGAGGTTTCATAAATTCTAAAGATTTATTTAAAAGGCCTTATTACAAGTTATGTATTGTTATCTGTTATAATATAAATATTCATAATACAGGTTACCTGTTTTGTTCAATGGCAAGCTTCACAGACTTCTTGAACAGCAAAATCTTGCCTCCAATCAATACACGTATGACTGGTCATACATTATAATAGTTATTATTACTTAGAACCTGTCCATTTTGCCCAACAAAGACAGTGGTTTTAAAGAACAGGAGGAAAATGAAATACCATTTAAATTTTAAGAAATATATTTTATTTATGTTTTACAGGTGACAATATACGGTGAAATCATCAAAGGTCAAATGTTTGAATAAAAGATGTTTTGCTGTTGTTTCTGTTTAATAACTATTGATGATAATTTTTTAATCATTGGAGGACCACTGACATTACTCTTCGACCATCCCGGATTGGTTCATCTTTACAAAGGTATGCGATCTCGTCTGTAATAAGTTATTATATGACAATTCCTGCAATTTTAGACTCTCAATAGGGGCCTCTGTGTTGCATAACAAGAAGCACTAAATTGAATGAAATAGGGGCTTATAAGGTTGCCATGCAGTAGGTGGTGGGATTTGCAGCATTATCTTCCCCCATATGGGTTTGTGTAGTATGGTTTTTACACTTGTTCTAATTAAACATGAAAAACAGATTTACTTCAATATATATTAATGTTAATGGGATTTATATGTTTAATATCTTTGTATGGTACAGTATGAGCACATTATAAAAAAAGTAATAACTAATTAATTAGTATAACAACTGTGTAACAATGTTGATTACAAAAGTTTGTATAATCTTGTAATTAAATTACTGTTTTTTTATTCCAATGCATAGTTTTAACACCGATTAATTTCCATTTTTGGTTTACAAAAAAGTCGCCCCCGGACTGGCGACTATAATTTTAACTTGTTGACGTTTTTCATGTAACCCCCCCCCCCTGGTTGCTTTGTTTTTCATTCTTCAATAAATCTTCCCCCCCCCCCGAATTTATGAACTTAACACTTATATGATATTAAGTTATGTACGTTTTTTGGTCTACAATTGTATAAAGATAAAGTTTAATTTTAAGACTAATTTGCTTATATTTCTTAAACAATGCAGGCCATTGACACTTTACGAATAATAATATTACAGTTATGCATGTTATCACAGAGTAAAAATGAATTTTAACTACAACTTATTGGGCCAAACGTGCGAAAACATTTACAAATGCAGTTAAATTTATGGAATTAACAACTTAATGAATAAAATATAAATTTGTATGTTTTTTAGTTGAATGAACTTGTTTTTAACCTTTAATAGCGATGTTTTAGTCTCAAGCTCATTACAAGAATTAGTGACATTGTATGAGATTACAAGCATGAACGGTGTAAGAATTGATTTCATTCCATTGTTCAAACGTAGATTGTCAGGTTAGTTTGCCTCCTAAATATAATAAGGCATTAGTATAATTAATATGTAATGATAAAGGGTCCACAGTCTGATAGCCTAAATTGCATTTGCTATAACTTTTTTATAGAAGCGGTTGGTATATCAAGTTTCAGGCCTGGAGTAGAATTATGTTGAAGATTGAGTTCATCAATTATAGATCCATCCTACCTTGGTAATTTTTACTAGAAACTGTCAGCTACAAGTAAAGCTATTATATTTAAAACCACCCTGTCTAATCAACAAAGCTGATTGTCAGCTCACAAGTAACATTCCCTGAAGTCCAGGCTATCAATGTTAGCTTCTTTAAATCCTCTGTACAGATCTATAACCTGTAACCAGTATCATGTCAGTGCTTTCCTCTTTAAAAAGAAAAGTCGTTCATTATTATATGGGGCGCCATTGTGGTCAAAATTGAAAAATTTTCATTGTATAATAAATAGGTCATTATTTATCAAATTATTGTTGATTACTTCTTATTTATGGAGCGCCGTTTGTGTCAAATTAAATGCATTTCAATGGTACATTTAACATGTTATGATTTACTTTTTATTGCTATTTAATAAACGCAGAGCGCGAGTATAGTTCACCCACGCATGTACTTCCAAAGTATTCATAGTGACGTAACTTCCGTTTCTTACATCATATCCTTAAGATTTTTGCACTAAATGATACCACGTGATTAGCTCTCTCAGATAATAACCCTAAATATAATATTTAAGCATTCTATGATAATACTTTATATTTGCCCCCTAATTTTGTACATTTATAAAATTTTGCACGATTATGACGTCATAAATAATTTCCTTCACCTCTCCCGGGAGTTCGCGCGATCAACTTTGTGTTTTCATTGTTGAAATCTATCTTTCTGTCTCTTTTATCGAAGTCACCAAAGTCGAAGAGACAACGAAAACATGAGGACTCACTAGGACTAGCAAGAGAAAAGTAAAATGAGACGTTGTTCTGATCAGGAAGAGACAATCATGGAGGTCAGTTTAGTGGACAAGGTTAGAACTGAACCTGAAGGACTTGCAGAATTATTGATGCTGTCTGGTGATGCCTTTAAACGCGGAGGATGAAGACATTGATCCATCATTTGATTTAGGCTAAACTTGAAGTCTGATAAGAGATAGATATCATTTATGAGGAATGGGTCACTCATCTCACCATGAAGAAAGAGTTTCTCTTGACCTCCTTCTCTGCTTTCAACTTACAAATGTACTGAAAAGGGTCAAACAAAATCAGTGAGTTTTCTCATAAAAAATGTTAACCCAGCATTAGATTCAATTCCCTCCAAAGCGTCTAGAAACACTTTCGAAAGGTACACCATTACATGTTTGCTTATTTTGAAGATTACCAAGAGACTGAAAAGTACAGAAGAAGTTGGTTAAAAAGTACAAAAAAAAGTTCTAAAATCTCACAGAAAAAATCTCTAAAAAACAAAGATTGAAGTCTCGTTTTTGGTTGTTATTATCTCTAACATTTACTTTTTATCTGTTCATGACTATTAAACTTTTGACTTGATAGACTAATTTTCCTTTAGTGTTTAATAACATGTTATAGTGTTAATTTTTTCTGTTGAGAGTTAAGAAAGTACATACCATTTCATTTAGAGCACTTAATAATACATTTTTGAAAATATTAATATACATTTTGAGAAAATAACATTTTTGATTTGATGATAGATTCATAGCCCTCAAAGAGACCTTTCTATTGATACCCATAATGCTATATTTGTGACAAAACTGAAGGACTACATATGTATTATGTGCAAAACAATTAACAGGAAGTAATTTGAATGATGTCACGTTGCCATGGTAACAACTTTGTTTGTAGATATACTGATGGCAATGTTGATGCTAAGTACCAAATGGTTTTGATGACTCTAGGCAAGTTAAGTTACATACTAAAAACTCATTTTCAATTTTTTGGTAATACATGCGTGGGTGCACTATACCACGAGCAGTCTCTTAGAATGGAGCGTCAGCGAGATGTTTCCAGTTAGGTTGGGTCCCCTGACTTTGGTTGTTATATTGTAGGTCTATTATTTAAATTAAATCATTATTTAATAATGATGTATTTATTATATCATGAAAATTTTCCAATTTTGACACAAAGGCACCTCATAGTAAAGCAACCATGATCTCACTTTTTGGGAAAAAAAATAGAGCAATGGGATTGCCAATACTTTAAATAAAACAAGGTAAGGGATGTTACCATTTCTTTGTAAGAGTTGTTCTTTAACATAAATTATGTGTGACTATATAACTATGTGAAAGTTTGCTATTTAATAGGCATTGATACATATCGATTTTATGTCCTGTGATGTACATCTTTTTTTATATTTTGTTTTTTATCAGAATTTATGAGACATGTTTTGATGAATGTCAGTGAATTCATTATACCTGTGTATAATGACATCTGTAAGAGTGCTGGGATTATCACTATAACTTGTAGACAATCTGTAAGTTTGCTCAAACTGTAACTTAAGACAGACAAACAAAACTATTTTTTACTTGACAAGAATTGAACCATGTAAGATTAATTTAATTCTCATGTTCGAATGTAAATTGTCCGGTTAGTTTTGTCTCCCTAATATCAACAAATAATGGTAAATTGTCCACAGTCTGATAACCTTAATTGCATTTACTAATGACTTTTTTCCTTTAAAATCTCTAATATAAGGAAGTTTTTGGGTAATAGCATATACTGAAAATCTGAGTCATCGATATAGATCCATATTTGTGTGTGCTTTACTAGAAACGTCAGCTAACAACTAGAGGTTGTTATATAAAACAAATCTGCCTAAACAGCAAAGCTGATTGTCAGACCACAAGTCCAGACTATCAATTTAGTTTCTTTAAATGCTTCTGTACAGCATCTAATCGACATAACCAGTATTGGTCTGTATGCTTTAGTTAAATTTTATTGGTGATGAAAAATATCACCATGCAGTCATAGAATTAGTGAAAACCCTCCCCCAGTTGATGTTAGTCACAATGATAAACTATAATAAGAAAGTTTCATTACCTGGTAGTAATGTTCACAGTAATCCACAGGAACTAGTAAATTGAAGTCATGTCATGAACACTTATTTAATGTTGGCTTAATGTCATAGACCAATTTTTTGCCAACATATCCTGAAGAGGTCCAATTATTATACTTCATATCTTGTCAATGGTCAAAACAACATAAAGTGATTAACGAACATCATATGTTTTATTAAAATACTGACATGAGTGTGGTTAAGTGTTCTTGATAACTCACCATTTAAGTCATTATAATATTTATTTTAATTGTCACTTGTAGAAATTGACACACTCATTAAAACCTTTTATTTATAGTTCATACTTGAACTTAAAGAATAACTTCATATTTTAAAGTCTGTTAGGCATATATAGATCAGCATGTAAAGTTGCAATGTAATTACATTCTCAGAAATAATTTTTACTCAGTTCAAAGCATCATGACTTATAATCAAGAAACGTGCACACGAACAACTTCAAATTAATTGTAAAGTTAGATAGCTAGCTATTGACTTTAATTTGGTTTGATCAGTAACTCCAGTTTGCTCAGAAATGTATGACAGGTAGAACTTAAAAAGTCGTTTATATCTTAAGAATCCATAATTCTTTTTTCGTTAGTCCCACCAAATCACAGGAAGTAGTAGTCGGAGGTGTGGCGATTTGCATTCTTTACTGAATGAATAATATCGATCTTCTACAATTGCTCGGTTGGATTTTATCGCGTAGGTAAGGAAAATAAGATTCATGCATATATTTACGTAATAAATAAATAACGCGGTTCAACCATTTAGGTAAGGTTACTACTCTGAATATATGAACAATAGTCTCGAGGTAAGGACAGTCACATATCTACATATATAATTACAAATGTATATAATTATTTTACATGTAGTTTCATGCTTAACATGAGTAACTCAAATGTATTCAATCAGTATAGACTAAAGACTCAGCTAAACTCTTATTTAAACAGTTTTTTGTTATAACGGTTAATAATGACAAAACAATTAATTCAGCCATGATGAATATATATTGTAATCTTCTGTGTTCTACATAGAAACTATTAAAAAAGGAATAAGCATTAATTCGCTCAAATTTTGTGCCATTTTTATTATTCATTTTCTGCATATTACAAGACAAAATATGGAATGAACACATTTAATACATAGAATGTTTGTGTGATTTTTGTTATTTAACATCAATAGTTTAAACGTTATTGACAAATCTTTTATATTATTGTGTAGTTAACACAACTATCACATCAAGAACTCTCATCAATTGAAATAAAAACTAATGAGGCTTATAGTCAATCCACTGGTTTACAGCCTCATTTATCTCAAGACCTTCATCTGGTAAGTTACCTTTATAACAAGATATTAATTCCTGGTTATACTAAATTAGATGTTATGCAAATAAACAACTATAATAACATTTGTTGTATCTGTACTCTATAGACAAATAATAATCTACTAAATAAAGATGCTAAAAAACATGTATTGAATTACCATGGAAATCTATGTGCTTACATAAGTAAATTATTGACTGTCTAAATGTATTGATATACTATAATATTGCAAAACAACATATTATATATAGTGAGTAATTCACATAATTGCTAGAGTTACAAATTAGTTGTATAAATAGCAAAAATTAATTTTGAAAAATAAATACTGTTAAAATTATCAATAATTACATTTCGTGTATGTGTTGTATGTTTTTTTGTAGGATCAGCCTAATTATGAACAACTGGATACTCCTGAGGAGGTAAACAATTTAGTAAACAATTTAGTTTTAATATAGTAGTTCTCATACTATATTAAATAGAATTGAGTAATGTCAGATAAATAAACAAATTCTGACAATGTAGTATTACAAAGTTAAGTATTGAAGCAAGCACAATTGAATTATAATATTAAGACACTAGAGTCTGTCACTGACCTTTCACTTAAAATCTTAATGTTTCATTTCATTGTTGAGTCACATTAAGTGTTGTTGTACATTAACATATGCTTTAAAAAGCATGCAAGTTTCATATTACTTGCAGGCCATTTACAACTATTACTAAATCAACTGAACTAACCAATATATTGGTTAGTTCAGTTGACAAAGTATCTGCTCATGGCTTTAATTATTTTGCAATAAATTACAAACATTACGTTTTGGCTTCTATTTTGCTTTCACGTTGAGTTAGAGTAGGTTGGCTTTAAAATAACAGCCTTACATCATGTTGATGTAACTAATACACATGGTTAAAAGTACGCAATGTTTTAGACATGCTACTTTATAGCTATTTTAGGTCTCAAAACTCTATGGTTTATTGTAATTATCATGCATGGTTGTCATTCAGTTAAATCAGTAAATGTGTTAATGTAGTGAATTGCAAACACTATTACTATATTCTCTGTTTTTCCGGATAGTATAAAAACAAATTCAGTTAATATAACTTGTTAAGTTTTATACTAAAATGGAGCAAATGTTATAAAACAAAATTAATGTTCATATATATAATATATATATGGGTGTTATGCATGCATAAGCAATTAAACAATTTAACTGAATGAAAAAATTCTTACCACAAATTACATTTTAGACCTATTCAAGAATTATACTAAAATTTAATAAGTTATTTAGCAACTTAATATTAGTTTACATAAATGGATTATCTCATACGCAATCTAAAGGTCATGTGAATTTTATATAACTGTGAAATGTATTCCATGTTATTGTACAAAGCAACAACTTATATTGTGAGTAATTAATATCATTACTAGATCCATATCATGTTTACAAATTAATTTTTATAAACTAACATGCTAATTTTGATGATATAAACTATTATAATTACATTTTATGTATGTGTACTCGTAGGATCAATCTAATTATGAATCAATGGCTACTCCTGAGGAGGTAAACAACTTTAATTCTCATACTGTGTTACATAGAATTATAGTGTTCATAAATCAATCAATTATATAGTGAGTAATGCAGCTAGCAAGTAAACGAATGTGTCATGTACTTTGTTATGTATATTGAAAAATAACTGCTTTAATTTGCTAGCCAGTTTTTTATTATTGCCAGGCATATTTGTAGGATTTTTTAATTAGCCACCCAAGTTGCAACTAATTCTGATGGAAGTGAAAAACTAATTTTTTTAGTTATTTCATTTCTGATTACAAAATGTAATGTTCAATAAAGTGTCAAAGTGAAATGTAGTTAACTTTGGTTAGTTTATGGCCTTATACATGTTAATGCAATTGTATATGACAATTAAAAGTATAGCGTTAAAAAACGTGGACTATTTTTAAGCTAACTGGTTGATTTTATGTTAATCATGTCTTTATTTGAAAACAATTCCATGGTAAGTTAAAAGTAATGTTGAATATTAGTTATAAATTTTCTGATGTTTATAAAAACAACTAGCCCGTCACTTGGTTCAAAGCCATTGGCTTTTAATGTCAATACTACTTCTATGTGAGTCAATAGTCATGCACTTTAAAAATTAATATGCATTTTAACAACTAATTTGTAAAAACATGAATGGATTAGTATTGCCTTTAGATTTCTTGAGAATGTACTCACTGATGGTTTATGTTGGCAACATGTCTATACATAAAAACAAATTATACAATGATTAATTCACATAAATCTACTATAAATTGGGCTCCACTCAAGTAAACTAACAAACTAGTTCAGCCAATGATGCATTAAGATTATACATTTTCTGTGTTTTAAATAAACACTATTCAAACAACACTCAAGCTTTATAATAACTTGACTAATTTAACTCCAGATTTCAAGGAATATATGAACAAACAAACACTTTCATTATATAGAATGTTGTGTGATTTGTATTGTTCAATATCAATATGTTTAACATTATCAACTAACTTATATATTATTTAGGTTAACACAACTATCAAATCAAGAGCTCTCATCAATTGAAATACAAACTAATGAAGCTTATAGCCAATCCACTAGTTTACAGCCTCATTTATCTCAAGATTTTCATCTGGTAAGTTTTTTTTATAATAAGATATTCATATCTGGTTCACTGAGTATATTCTATGCAAACAAAAAATTATAAACTGTACTCTATTGATCTATAGATTACAGATAAGTAGTTGTTTGTAGATTATAATACCCGTATAAATATAAATTTCTGTAATAAACATGTATTTTTTTAGTTATTGAGAAATCTTTTATATTATTGTGTAGTTAACACAACTATCACATCAAGAACTCTCATCAATTGAAATAAAAACTAATGAGGCTTATAGTCAATCCACTGGTTTACAGCCTCATTTATCTCAAGACCTTCATCTGGTAAGTTACCTTCATAACAAGATATTAATATCTGGTTCCACTAAATTAGATTATGCAAATAAACAACTATAATAACATTTGTATCTGTACTCTATAGACATCAATAGTCTTCTAAAATAGAAAATGCTAAAAAAACATGTAATGCCAGATATTATTATATGTATTAATAAATAAATGCTCTTAATTGAGTATTATAATGTATTTCAATAATGTTATTAAAAGCATGCACAATTGAATAATAATATTGAGTCTGTCACTGACTTTTTCATTCACAATCATGGTGTATCATTTCATTGTTGTGTCATATTAGTGTTGTTTTAATTTAAAATACTATCTGTAATTAAAGATATTGTACACTTACAATTGTTTTTAAAAATAAATTAAAAGTATATAGCCTTTAAAAGCTGGAGTACCATATACTATAAGAAAAATGATATACTATAACAAAAAATAACAAATTATATAGTGAGTAATCACATAATTGCTAGAGATAAATCATGTTAGCTACAAATTAGTTGTTTAAATAACATTAAATTTTTATAATAAATCCTGATAAAATTATCAATAATTACATTTCATGTATGTGTATTTGTAGGATCAACCTAATTATGAACAACGGATATTCCTGAAGAGGTAAACAATTTAGTTTTAACATAATAGTTCTTATACTTTATTAATAGAATTGTCCTATTTATGAACCCAATTAATTGTGATAATGCAGCTAACCAGGTAAAAGAATATGTAATCTATTTTTGTTTATATGTATGTAATGGCCTTCTTTAAAATTGCTATCCAATTTTATAACTGGATGGCTCGATTTTTAAATGACCTTAGCTGAGTCTACAACTAATTCCATACAAATGAAAAAAGATTAGAACCATTTTCACTAATTTGATCTCTGTATGGAGATAAACTTACAATTAAAAAACATAAGAAACTATAACTCAAGTTTAGCTAGTTAGTAGCCCTGATCATGTCAATACATTTATTTGACTTTGATCTTGGAAAAAAATGTGAGACAAGAAGTATGAAATTCAAGATTTTCTTGTATAAATATATATATATATATTAGTATACTATAACGTTTCTGTATTATAGCCAACTCAATATCCACAAACTTTATCATCACAAGTAGTACAACAGTGGGTACCAACTACCACAGATATACAACATCCTGTAAGTTATAAAAGTTTAATAAATGATCTATTATAAGATTATTTTATTGAATAGTGGATCATACAAAATTGGATATATACTGTAATATCCTTCATAATATTCATGTTTCATAAAAGCATTTAAAATTTTTTATTACAATTATGTCTTGTTTTCACAGTAAAAATTAATACGTCACTTTAACAACTGATTTGTAGTTTACATGGATGATTACTATAGAATATAGAATTCTTGCAAATTACTCACTATGTAATTTGTCAGAATGTTGTACTTTTATATTATACAATGAGTAATTCACATAAATTTTAAATTCCATAGTAATCAACACATGTAAAGTACCAAAGCAATTGTTAAAAAAATAATATTAATGTTTACAGTGTATCTGTTATAATATTCATAATACAGGTACCTTATTTTGTTCAATGGCAAGCTCCACAGACTCTTGGACAGCAAAATCTTGCTCCAATTCAAACACGTATGACTGGTTATACAATTGTAATACATTATATATTACTTAGAACCTGTCCATTTTCGCCCAGTAACAGTGATTTTACAACAACAAGAAAATGTTAAACCATTTTAAATTTTTCAAAAATATATTTTATTGATGTTTTACAGGTAACAGTAGAATCATCAGATCTCAAATGTTTGAATAAGGAATGTTTTGTCGTTGTGTCTGTTTCATTAATGTTAATGATAATTTTTATAATCATTGGAGGACCACTGACTTTAGGCTGCACCATCTCTGGGTTAGTTTATCTTATAAAGGTATGTATCTCTCTTCAATAAGTTATTATATATACAATTCATACAATTTCAGGCCTCTCAGAGGGGTGTTGATAACAAGAAGAAAAAGTTGAATGAATGGGGCTGTGGTTGCCATGCAGCAGGTGGAGGATTTGCTGTATTCTCTTTCCCCATATGGGGTTGTGCGGTTGGATGTATTGTTTTAATAATTATATTTTAGCATGAAAATGGATTTACTTCAAGTACATACTATGTTGATGTGTTATAAATTTGATTTCTGTTATCTTTGTACATATGCAATGTGAACTCAATACAAACATTAATAGTACAATAAGTAAAAACAATGTCAAAAATGTTAATTTCGAAAATCTTATGTGATTAATTTCTGTTTCCTTGTTCAATTGCATAATTTTCCCATAAAATAAATGCCAAACATTTCACATTGATTGTAAACTGCTGTAATTATGACAACCTACTATTTACTTTATTTTTTTAGTTGAGTTTAACCTTTGGTAAACATCTTTTAGTTTCGAGCTCATTAAAGAAATATTGACATTGTATGAGATTCCAAGTAGGTTAGTTTGCCTCCATAATATTAATAATGGAGTAATATAATAAAGGTATTGGTAAAAGGTCCACAGTCTGTTGAGGGACTAGTAAAAACAGCTAGAAGCTATCTCTGAATTATTGTATTCATATTATGCTGGGTGTTCTAGAGATTCTACAGAAGAATAAAATATCTCAATCAGGCTATTATACAATACTAGCTCCTAACAATTCTCTTATATCTGTCTATTGTGATATGGAGGGTAGTAATTGTGATGGTAAAGGAGGCTGGATGAGAGTGGGCTACCTCAACATGACTGAACCTAATACTATCTGTCCTCCCAGACTTACTCTACGACAATTTCCTAACATAGATCATGGTGTATGTGGTCGAAATATGTCTTCATCTACTTTTTACTCAGCTCATGGATTTTGTTACAGCAAAGTTTGTGGTCAAATAAGAGGCTATCAGTTTAAGTCACCAGATGGATTTCCGCCTTTGTTTGATAGCAATGCCAGTCCAAATATTGAGAACTGTAACACGTATGTTGATGGTGTTACTATTACTTATGGTAGTAATCCTCGTAAACATATTTGGACTTATGCTTGTGGTGTGTCAGAAGCAGCTGGAATAGTTGGACATCCTCCGCAGTATATTTGTCCATGTAATAATGATAGTAATGATACATATGTACCAGAGTGGATAGGTAATGATTACTATTGTGAATCTGGATTACATTCAGAAGATCACCAGGAAGTCTTATATTCCAATGACACATTATGGGATGGACAGCAATGTGGAGGAAATGAAGGACCATGTACATATATATACATACACATAGCTTGAAATGTTCTTTTTATCCTTTGATAATGTCATTGCATCTTATAATGATGCAGTGTAATGAAAGTACTGCTCTAAGCAATAGTGCGTCGTTGTCAATATTAGCTAGTGAAACAAATAAACTATGAATAGCCCTTTACAATGCAGTATTCAATAGGCTCTAATTTTGGATATCTTGTTAATAAATACAAAAAATGTATTACTTTTATGTGCTATAAAGTTAAAAGTAAACAGGTACATGTAGATACATTTCATGACAAGTGGACTTAAACAAATCCACTTCCTCGGTCAGAATTGTTAGAGACATTCAATTGACTTGTTGTTTAGTATAATATATGTTATATCCACAGTCTGATTACTTTACAGACTACTATACTTTGAATTCTTTTTATAGCATTATCAAATGACATAGTGTTTATAAAAGCCCAGCACTTATAAACCCCCTAGGAACACTCATAAATCTCCCAGGTATTATTACTTTGATAATCATGTGTTTCATGATAGAAGTTAATTATGTACATTTTCTACTGATGTGGCACCTTACGTGCTTGATTCAGTGAAAAAAAAACTTACATCAACGTTCTATGTTTACACTACACAGCAGTATTTACTTAAAAAGAACTTAAGATTCTGTCTACAAAGAATAGTCTTGCTCATGTCATGTAGTACTTTAATATCAGTTTCTACCAGTTTCAAGGACTTTACTAGCCATTATAGACTCACATGGAATATGAAAAGAAGGACCTCATAAGTACCAATAGACTGCAAGATTATTGCAAGCTCTATGAGTTCTTTATGCGCTTGCCTTAGATGCTTCCTCTCTTAGTGGAGGATCAGGGCTAGCTTAAAAATGTAATTACCCCATTCCACTCGCGACTACTGACAAGTCAACATTTATTTTTATAGTGCTATAAAAAGTTTCTTCATCTCCAGATGTCTAGTCATTAATACTATATGAGTGCAGGCAAAAAAAAACCACGCCTCATCTATCGAAAAAACGTCATAAATCACATGACTTAATTAACTTATCAAAACAACTCAATCTAATAGAAAGTGCTCGCTTCTTAGTGAAAACTAGTAATTAAATACGAATTCCAGTAATTCTTGAAACTGCTTTTATTCAGGAGTGAAAAGGTAAGAACCTATGCAATCATGTAAGTGATCTCCTCTGTGTCACGCCTCCCTCTGAATACCAAATAAAGTAACACTTTTAGATGACAAGTCATTTCCCCTAGAAAAAATTTCCACATTACCAAACATATGTCTTGTTCACATGGACAAGACAAATGGACTGCCTCTACCTTGTTGAGTATAAAAACATTTATCATTATGACTTATAATTATTTTGTTTTTTTGTATTTTCAAGATTTAGATTTACTGATCTAATAAACAGCCAGACCTGATCATTTTTTGTTATTTTCGCTGTTTTTTTTAATTAGATGAATTTTGAATTAATCACTGTGACGTAGCTAAGAGTTATAGCACTGGAAAATGGCAGGTATAAATAATTGATAGTTTGTAGCAATAATTGCAATAATCATATCACATGCCACACCCATTTCATTGGAAATGTGGATCTTATGAATTTAATTTTATATGTTGCATTTATTTGTTCTCCCTTTTATTACATAATACTCAATTGTCTTGTAATTGTTTATGGACATGCCATTTTTTCCTAAACATTAACTGCCAATATTATATTCAAAGTGCTTAAATTGGTAGCATATGATGATCAGTGTCAATGAAATCATTGAATGATAAAAGTAAATAAATCAGGTGCTTGGATTATACAGATTGTTCCTAATTGTCAAGCTCTTTACTTAAATAGATTCATAAATTGAAATTTATTTATAACTTTAGGTGTAACACTGGATGATCTTTATGATAAACAACCGTCAATTTTAGAATTAACTGATCATGCTAGAACTGCAAAATGGAATCTTTTGGGTGTGAAACTAGAACTAGATAGTGAGGCTCTAGCTGAATGTTATGATCATACCAGTATGTATCAGTTATGATTCAGGAGAAAGCTGAAAATGCCACTAGAAGAAATTTGATAACTGCACTAAGAGCAATAAAACAAAATAATGTTGCCATAAATATGAAGAGTATCTGATTCAGAAATCGAAAGTTAGTGACTTACTCAATGTATTGTGTTATACAGAAGATACATAAATTGCAGGTAGCAGGAATAAAGACACTAAAGATACTACAAGAGATGGTGATAACTTACATACAACAGGACCAACTAGTAAGTATAATATACTAGAGGTCATATTGTTCATATATTAAGTAACTTTGAATATTATCTCTATTTTGTTTGTGTACTTTCAATATTGTCATCTGCTATTATCCATACTAGGTTCATCAGGTCAGGCTGCCTCTACTGAAGTACTATATGATAGTAAGTTGTCATTAAGTAAAATATCTCATTGCATATATATATATATATATACTAGACATACGTATACGCAGTGTAGAGCCTCGTGCAGTGAATTGCATACATTTTTGTATGCAGATATTTTTTTTCTTTCTGTTAAAATAGCTGGGCCAGGGAAGATAGCACACATGATTCCATGCATAGCTGGAGAATAATAGCAACAGTGCTGTAACATTCCTAAGCGTTACACTGAAGCACGTGAGCATACGTTTGCGCGTTGCGCTGAAATAATTGCATTCTCAAGCATGACACATACATACATACATACATACAAAAACTATCTGCGAGATGCGACGCACGATTATTTGCCTCGTGCTAAGGCGCTCGGCAACTAGTCATTTTATAGGCTACACTGGGATTTATTGGCGGCTGATAAAATTTAGTGAATTGGTGAATTTCGAAAAAATCGCCAAATTAAATAACAGTCAAAATTTGTCATGTAGTCGCCACACCCACAATTTTATCCATACACTTTTGTACACATATTAGCCTCTAACAACAGAATCAAACCTGAACTCCATTTTATTTCATTAAAGTGGGTGTGGTAACAGGATATGTGCTAAATTTGTCAAATTTAATCTTGCCAATTATAAAATTTAACAATTCTGTCAAATTTTATCATCGCCAATAAATCCTGGTATAATGTATTATTTTTAAAGTGTATTTATTTTTACTGGTTTATGTTCCTCTATACTATTATACAATTGAGATGATATAAAGTGCTTACATTCCATAATAGCTATAGATAAATATTTATTGACAATTGAAAATAAAGTGACTTTGGATTATATATTAATATAGAGCATGTTGATATATAAGCTTGTCTTTTCCTTATCGTTTAGTTATGGCTAAATTATTGAATTAAAAAGCTCTAGTTCACTTTCTTCCATACAAACACATAATTTATCTAAAGTATTATACTTTTTTAGGTAAATTATATAAAGAGTTTACTGAAGTGGTGATGGTAAATGCCAAAGCTGATCATAAAGTTGGTCTTGCTGTCATATTTGGTGTAGTAAATAAGACGGGACCTCAAGGAGCCGATTTAGACATTAAAAATGTCAAAGAAAACTTTCGATGTCCTCAACTATGCTACTTGGGTTATTAAAAAAATCCGACACCTACAATAATGGAGAGTGTAGTCAATATTGTATCAGGATACAAATACTTCTCTATTGAATTGAAATGGGTAGTATTCTATTATGCAGGTCATGGTGGAAGTAGAGATAAGAAAGGGTATTTTATTTTACCATGTGACAACAATAAACACGAAGTTTTTCCTATTGATTCGAAGGTTATCGAGCCATTTCAACCTGGCTATCCATCTTGTCATCTTGAAGATCGTAAACGTTTGTTTCTCTTCGACTGTTGTTTAAAAGGAAGATACAACTGAAACATTACCAGCAACAGCACCACCTCCATTAGATCCCAATCTACCCTGCTACCAACCTGCTAATGATTACACTATAGTTGCACATGCTACATATTACAGAGAAGTCTCTCGTGGTGATTTTTCAAAGGGAGGTCTCTGGACAATTAAATTATGTGACAATATAAGAGAACGTGCAGCAGATATGGAAGTGAATGATATTCTTATCAAGACAAGAGATGAAGTAATTTGTGACACAAAATATAAAGTCCAAGCTCCCTTTCAAATAGTGAATTGTGGACATGACTATCTTGTTTAACCCAGCTGAGGTACGTTATATATATTTTATTAACTATAACAATAGGTTTCTCTCTTGAAATGATAACAATGAATGGTACATACAATATGAAATAAGGTTTAATTATAATACATTAAAATTATTTATACACATGTACATGTTTTTTCTTTCTATATAGAGATAAAGAAACTAAAGATGTGTGGAAAAATATTAACACTAACATATAAAATGATAATATTAGATATCTTGCTCAATTACTTTGATAAGCTGTTTTACATCCTAATACATTGAGTTATTTTTTATATGTACTTTTTATCTTTTATCTTCTTTATGTAATGATTATTTAATTTGTTGTCATTATATTAACACATGCAACGACAGATTTAGTCAATGTATATTCCCCTAGTACTACAATAGATATGACACAAACATTATAGTATTTCATTGTGTCAAATTTACAATATATTAGCTGTTATATTTGTCCATGGATTGATCGATCATGATCAATTCTGCCTTATTATGACAAAACCAGAGTTTGTGTAGTAGCACACAATTCCTAAGTCAAACTATTATTATTCTCAAGCCTTTTTACTTAACTTATAAGTGATAATATGATATTGCATTGATTTATTAAAAATGCATAATCTTGTTAAAGAAGAAGTTAAAAAAAAACAATTTATACAAATACACTCTAGATGTCTAACATATATATATATATATATATATATATATATATATAAGTATAATTGACTACAATCATTCATCCATTGATTAAAAACTATTCTCTTTATTTCTCTATCAGTGGACAATTCAATGTATTATTACCAATATAATAACTGCCATATTACCAATGAAAGCAGGATATTCTTGTGAGAAAGAAAAGAGAGATCAAGAGGAAGGAGTGGTCATATCAAACACATAGTGTATGTATCATACATGACATTATAAATTTAGTTTTACCATTTAATAGCAATCCTTGGAAAAGAACTGGTAGTGATTGCTATTTTGGTTATTTGAGACTACATGTAGAAACATTTGGATTGTAGAAATAAGCCAATGAATACGGTATTAAAAATGGTTGATCTATCCTTATATCTTTCTGCAGTAAATTGCTAAGAGATTCTTTGGAATCAGTGGGTGTGGCCTCTATATCAAAACTAGATAGGGAGTCATACAAAATTGTAGTTTTTAAGTAATAGATTTTGTTGTTGTTGGAGTGAGGTAAGTTGTGGTAAGTGAATATAACTCTATGATATGGATTAATAGTTAGCATTACTGGATAAATGAATGGTTTGATGAATTGCTAGAATGATAGATGGATGAATGGACAAATTAATGAATGGACAGAAATACAAATGTAGTTAGAACTATAGTTCCTCACAAAACCACACCCCATTTAAAATTACCTTACTATCTTGTGGAGCAAAATAAAAATATAAAGCATCTGTCCTCCAGCTCTAGCACTACCACTATAAGTCTCGTTCCCATACTAATGTCCAGATAACCCGCTTCTAGTGACTTCATCTTGTATTTGGTATGGTAGATTACTTTAATAATAGGACCATGATAGTGATAGCAAAATTAATAGTGGCTGGGTAGCTTGTATTGTAAGTGTATGTCGTATCTATGGATGAATGAAATATAAAATGGACAAATAGATAAAGAAAAGTGAAAATAGATAAATAAAAACAAGACAATAATAATTTGAATTAATAAACATTAGTAAATGTATTATCTAATAAGAGTTAATAACTACTAACTTACTAATCATTAACTAAATTAGACATAGTATTTGTTGTAAGAATTGTCTAAAGTATGAGTTTACACCTAAGTTTAATTCCAAAAGTGCGGCATGAAAATTATATAAAAAATATCAACAATCAAAGTAACTGTTAAAATAAATAGATATACAACTGATAGTAACCTCAAGTATATAAGTAGAGAAGACATATGTACATGTATTGTTCCTATAGTGCTTTAATAACAATACCTTCTTGTGTTTCCATATTTCTTATGTTAAGTTCAATTGTACCATCTCTCCATCTTGTTTGACAATATATTTCATTAAAGGGTAGCAATAGTTACTTCCTATTAACAGTTGTCCATCATACTCTCTGACAGGAACATCAGTAGGATCAGACGTGTAATGGAAGACCAACTCTACAGAATGTGATAATGAATATTCAATAACATATTGTTGTGGCTATGAAATGTGTGGGTCTTGTTAGTGTATTATTTATAAAACAAAAGCAAATTAAAAGTTGTCATTGTTGTGATCTATGAATTTTAACTAGTCTTGTATATCTCTTGTATGTGGTTGACCATATCAATCAATATTTGTACAATACTTCACTGAAAACACATGTAAATAACTTTCATTGAAGGCACTTAACATGGTTACATTCTTGAAATCGTACCAGACAATGGAGTCCTTGGAAAACATGTTTTGGCACTCTTTCTCAATATTCTTGTTTTTGGCACAATTAATGATTAGTGGAGATATTGAAACACAAAATTAAACTGTGTTAACAGATGATGATGTCAAGATTCCAGTCAAAGGAGGAGAGAGAGTCCAGTTAAAAAAGGTCTGCAGAGAATCCATTACTGATGAGTATCCCCAAGTTGGTGAGGCGGGAATATATCATGAGCACGCGCCTACCAAGTAACAGTGAACGCGTGTGACCACCACTATAATGGCGGGAAATGTTACAGGTGCACGTGTAAGGAGAACAGCAAACATTATGGATTGTAAATTAATTATTAAAAATTTATTAAACAACTTATGTAGTTTTTTATTAAAAAATGAATTAAAAACATTAATGATAACATGATACAAAGCTAAAAGAACAACTAACAATAATAAGAATCTATATAAGATTATAAGAAGTTGTTTGAATTAATTCAGTTTTCATGAAACAAGATCAAAGTTAAAAAAATATAATATTTGAATTGAATACAATTATTATAAAACTTCTTAAATTAAGATGATTGACTTTTTAACAATTTTTAGATAAAAAATGTTTTTTGAGATTTTCAATTATAATACATTAATAACACTATAAATAATAACAAATTATTTCTTTAAAAAAAATTAGAAAAAATTGGAAAAAAACATGAAAAAAATGTAAAAGAAAAGTCCTCAAGAGTCCTCCAATCAGTCCTCAAAAGTCATCCAGTCAGTCCACATAAGTCCTCCAGTCAGTCCTCAAGAGTCCTCCAGTCAGTCCAAAAGAGCCAGTCAATCCACAAGTAGAGAACATAGAGGAAGAAAAAGAAAGTTATCTGGAACAACTGGATTACTAAAGAATTGATGGATGGAGAGATAGCTCACCTTTTCAACAGTGCTGCTCCTGCAGGGAAAGAAAAAGAGTAGTCAAAACTGAACTGATGACAAGGATGGATAGAGAGTGAAGAGAGACAGAGGAAGTGAAAAGGGACTACCAACCTACACACACACACACAGCACACACACACACGCACCCTAGAAGATCAGAGGTTCCCCCCGCCACCTGGCGGCCTTGGATTTAAAAAAAAATTTTTGGCCGCCAGGCGGCAGGGGGAATATGATTTTTAGAGATTGTATGAGTGTGTGTATGGTGTAGATAGGCTAGATAGCCCAAAATAAAATTAAAAAAAATAAAAGAAGAGGAAAGAAGGCTTGAAGGAAGACAGGAAAGAGTCCAATGAGCAGGAGAGCAACTCATCTTTTATATCAAGAGAACATCAGAGAACAGTCAAGAACATCAGAAAACATCAGAACAGTCAAAAGAACATCAGAGAAGAACAGTCAAGAACACCAGAACAGTCAAAAGAACATCAGAGAAGAACAGTCAAGAACATCAGACCAATCACAGTGAGAACTTCCAAGTTGAGTCCTGTAGAAATGAAGAATAAAAAGAAAAAAAAATTACAAAAACAAAAAAAATAAAAATTAAATAAAAAAATGAAAAGTAAAGAAACAGATAAGGATGACATAACTAAAACAAAAAGATGATCCAGCGACGAGGCGAGTCGATCCAACGAAGTGACGAGATGATCCAGCGACGAAGCGAGTCGATCCAACGAAGTGACGAGATGATCCAACGACGAGACGAGTCCTAGAGAACATAGAAGTATGAAAAATGGAGTATCTTTTATATCATCAAGAAGTCTCCATCACGCTTCAATTTGACAATCAGTCCAAAAAAAACTCGTGAAAAATTTGACACCTCCACCACACCCACGTGACCAAAATTAATTGAATTTTAATTGATCTAATTAACAATTAATCGAAGTTCTTCAACAACACTTTAACTATTCTACAACTAGAACATAAATCACAGAGTTAAAATGATCAATTAGAATTAAAGATATATAAAAGATCAATCTTATATTGAGTAGTTATTAAAGAATGTCACTAGATCATCTCCAGTCAAGTTATCAAATGTCTCACTATAAAATTAAAGGAAATAGTTTAGTACAAGATTGTCAAATTAATGATAGATAAAACCTATTTAAAATATTACATGTAAAAACTTTCCTTTACATCACGCTATAGTATTATTATTAACTAGAATATGTAATATGTAGAAAATACACAACAAACAAATCATGACAAAGAGAAGTCTACTATGTATAGATATTACAGAATATAAACTCTGTGGGTCATACACAACAAGACTATAATATACATGATATAAGATAGCAATAGAACAACCTCTAGTTTATAAAAAATATGTCAAAATCAATGAAGATTTACATAGTAAAAAGTTGAAAAAAATATAGCACTAAGTGTTACAGAATGGTCTCAGGAGATGGGTATGCCAAAAAACTATTACTGAACAAAACATAGATTATTCTAAGTACCAGAGTTGTTTCTAACTGTCAATATATGAGAGTGACAACAGATTATAACACAAGATAGAACACTAACAAAATTCAATGAGAAGAATATCATTGTACATAACACAGTCACATATGATGGCAGAACATTAACAATAAAATAACAGATAGAAACCCAGGAGGTATTACTAGATCAAACATTAATAAAACACTTGTAATAACAATATCAGGAAATGTAACACAAGTACATACCATAATATATGATATTGGGGTAGAAAAGATTTGCACTTAGGACTATGTACCACAATAACCTCTTGACTGAAGTGGTTATTGTGTTAATTTGTGTATATTAACTATCAATCACCACATTATTGTGTGGTCATGTTACCTTCTGTAAAATTTGCTATAACAAAATTATTAATAGAACGGAACGCACTTTTTCAACCTTAAACAGACTAAAACATTACCTACAAAGTACTATGACCCAAGAATGACTAAAACATATCATGCTGTTACATACACATAAGGACCATACTGATAACATAAACTTATTAGAAATGGTCATTTGGATGTTTAATAATATAATGCAACTAACTTATAAGGTCAGCCCCCCCCCCCCCCCCCCCCCCCCCCCCCCCTCCCCAACTTAAACTTCATTACTACACCTCTGATGTATGATGAAATAGGAAGTTATAACAAACTGTTACAGAACAGTTCCACAGGAATATACATGAAATAAACTTATACAGGAGCTATTAATGGACAAAAAAAAGAACAAGTACCAGAATTAACAGTCACAGGAGTGCAGCGATAATAGTAGAAAACTTTGTACATAAAAACAAAGTAACAAGAACCTAATGTGATAGATAAATAATAAGACTCTTCAACAAGGATACCAGTAAATTGTAGACAGTAGTAGATTTGGTCTGAATAGGAGATTTACAATAATTATAATAATTTTAGTGTATGAGGTCACAAAAGGTCATTAAAAACAGAATTTATACAAATAAAGATCCAAAGGATTATGACTTTATCAACATATTATGATAAGAAAGATTTCTTTACAAGATTATATTATTACATAAGGGATATATTTTATGGTATTGGGGTAATAAGAGGTTTATGTACATATCACAGGACTAGGTTGGATTGTATTATGGGAGGTTAGTATTAAGGGGTATGTACATATCACAGGACTAGGTTTGATTGTATTATGGGAGGTTGGTATTAAGGGGTATGTACATGTCACAGGACTAGGTTGGATTGTATTATGGAAGGTTGGTATTAAGGGGTATGTACATGTCACAGGACTAGGCTGGATTGTATTATAAGAGCTCGGGTATGAGACATTTTATATACTAAATGACATCATATAGTATGTGTAATATATAAGACATTTGTGTACGTACATGTCACAGGACAATGTTACATCATATATAGGACATTATGGGATAAGAACACATCACATGGTTAAATTGAATCATAAGGGTCACAAAATTTTTGTGTAAGCATGTCAAAGAGATAGGTTGTATCATAGGATATTATGAAACATTATAATAATTATGCCAAAAGGTTTGTTTATTCATATATGTCAAAGACCTAGTTGTATGTTAACATATTATATGGCTGTTAAAGGTTTGTCACTGGGTGATGTTTGACAACAGGTTTGTTATATGTAGGGTAAATATTATAATATACCATAAAAGTGGAATAGTTGACATCACTAATATTTCTTTTTTTCATTTTTGTGGGATTTTAATTTCGCGAGCTTTGGTTTACGTGACATTTAAATCACTTAATTATTAGTTATTGGTTAATTCCGTATATTATGAAAGTAAACAAGGCACTTCAAGCCCACCTTGAATCAAATCAGCTGAATATCTCTTATTTCCTGTTACCTCACATGTAATAGTGCCACGACGACGAAAGAATAATGAACAGATTTTAGAAATCTTCTTAGGAAGATGACCAACAACTGCACCGTCTTTGATAACACTAACAGCATATCTATCCACTACATTAGAAATCTCCCTTTTACAAACTAGCTTCTCGCTTATTGTTGCACTCCAAATCCTTCTATATATATGATAGCCTCTAATACAGGTTGGAGTAACAAATTCCTCCATGACAATCTATCTGTCACCATCCACGTGGCAATGTCATTAAAGGTGGAGAATGGAGATTTATTTTAGGCGGAGTTAATTAATGATAATTTTAATTTCGCGATAAACCTCCAGTCGCGAAAATTAGAGCACGGCAAATAAAACCACTTTTTGGGTGACAAGAGGTTTGTTATATGTAGGGTAAATATTATAATATAGATGGTCTGTTATAATGGACAATAACAGATTATACGACAGATTTGTCATGTACACCACATGATAGATGGGTAGATTATATGGATAAACTGAATATTATCATAAATTAAAAAGACTAAAAGAAAGTTACAAGTATGTCTGAATGTACATATTATAGGGATCACAAGAGGTTTGTATAGGATTAACAAAGGGTGTATGCATGTATGAACAACAAAAGATATGTATACATGCTTGTTATATAGGGTTGTACTTGTTCATCACAAGAGTTTGAACATTCAATAGAGAGGCATTAAACATATTAAGTAGAGAAATAGCTATAAAATCTCTATAACTTAGCTTGTACCAAACTACATGACTGTTACAACATTGTAATTGGTTACAGGTACATATTACAGCAAGAACATTACAAGAGGGTTGGAAATGTTCTAACATTATACTGTTGACCCACAGAAACTCATGTACTTAGCAGGGAGGCTCCACTAGTTCATTATAATAACAGGATGTGTCCTCATTAGCTAGAATAGATGTAGTTGTAAGCCATAGCCAAAAGAAATGCTACCCCTACCATACAAAACTGCTGGTGTAGTCTCTATAAGTACTTGTACATGTATATATGTATTTATATACATTGAGTGGGTGAGTATATAAAGCCTCTCTAATACAGACTACAAGATGAGGTTGCTTATAACTGTTGAGGGGTGAGGGGTGATACAAATTACAAAAAGTTAATTTTATTGGGCCAACAGAAATTGAATTTGCAAGCAAGCTGTATATTATATACAAGCGTCTAGATATATTACAGGTTTCTAATCTGGTTCTTAACATGAAGCCCAAGTACAACTACTCAGCTTATCAACTATGCTTATCAACAATGCTTACCATCTAGGAAGGTATTTTGTACAAACCATTCTTGTTCTGTTTAAGTAAGTATTTCAATTACAAAGCAAAAACATCTCTACATAATACATAAGATTCTCAGTCTATTGATATAACAGATTTTCTGTGTACATAAATTATTACTTGGCCACTAAAATAGCCAACTAAAGGCTGATTAAAATCTGAGCTAGAACTAGATTTTGATAACATACTACAGAATTAGGCTCACACACAGAAGTAATGGGTCTCACAAAGTCATAACAAAGTAGCTAGAAGAGGTTATACATTCTGTCAGTTTGGATATGAAGAACCCACCAAAATCTAAGTTATGGTTTTATAGGAACTATTATGATTGATTACTTGATTTGCATAAACTCAACTCTTAATGATGAGTGTTGTTTTATGATAATGATAATAATGACACTTAAAAGGAACAAAGTTAAAAAATAATTCTTTACTTTCTTTCATGCTATTAATAATTATTACTATCATTTATTAGCTGCAAGAACAGGAAGTCTTTCTGCGCATGCGTATACAGACTTCCGGATTAATACCTATAATTATTGCATCCGGCTGCTGCCTAGCTACATATATAATACTACAGCAATGATGCAACACTATATTTCCCACTTATTTCTGGACTACACCAAAAAGTTTACAATGGCTTAAATTGTTTTTTTGTGTGTAATTACTGGTCTACACGTTGTGGCTAGTGAGGCCTCCTCTGTTTGTATGGCTGACTGTACTGGTCTACTAACTCCACGTCTTCCCTCACTCTATGAACAATACTGTTGTATTCCTAGTAACAATGGAAAGACATTTACTGTGAAAGAAAATGATCAAGTGAAGATGATACTCTGTCCATCTACAATACCTACATCTTGTAGTAAATATATGTACAATTCTTGTAATGCCTTGCTACAAGCCTTCCCTGTTGCTACATCAGGTTATTACAATGTCAGTTTAAGTAATGGTAGTATTATCACTGTCTATTGTGATATGGAGGGAAGTAACTGTGATGATAAGGGAGGCTGGATGAGAGTTGGATATCTCAACATGAGTGAATCTGGTACTTCTTGTCCTTCTGGACTAACTCTACGACAATTTAATAACACAGATCATGGGACTTTGTGGTGACCAATGTCTTCATCTATATTTTACTCTTCTCATGGCATTCATTACAGTAAAGTTTGTGGTCAACTAAGAGGTTATCAGTTTGGTGAACCAGATGCATTTCCTCCTTTACATAATAGTAATGCAATTCCAAATATTGATAATTGTAGCACCATATGTTGATGGTGTTACATTTACTTATGGCAGTAATCCTCGTAAGCACATTTGGACCTATGCTTGTGGTGCAAGAGAGAATGTTTTAGGAGATAATTATCTTCCTCCCTATATTTGTCCATGTAATAATGATAGTAGTGGTACATATGTACCAGAGTGGATAGGTAGTGATCACTATTGTGAATCTGGATTATATTCAACAGTCAGTAACTCAGAAGTCTTATTCTCCAATGATATATTGTGGGATGGTCAACATTGTAAGGAAATGAAGGACCATGTTGTACTACACCCTAAGATGCCATGGTTTATAAAGACTCTAAATGAGGCTACAACTGAAGATATTGAATTAAGAATGTGTGGTAATGAAAGTCCATCAAATAATGAAGATACTCCACTGGACATTATTGAACTTTATATTCGTTAACTAATTTTTGCATTTTCATGTTTTTATGCTTATTTCTTTACTTTACTGCTGATTATTGTTTGCATTGTATGTAGTTATAAACTTTACTGAGGTTTTTCCTAAGAATATTTTAATAATAATTATTATTTTAACTTCAAAACTTCATATAAACTGTATTTGTGTTGTACTAGTATTTTATTTAGGACTTGTTTTTCATGTTAAGACACATCATGAACATGTGTGTTAATTGCACAATAACAGTAATTTAATTTGTTGTCTCAGGTGTGCCTTGATTGTTACTATAATTATGCAGGTATTTTATTTGACATTTTAAAAGTCAATACAGTATAAATACATAATAATAAATTGGCACAAAATGAGTATGTCTGTTTCAGACTTATTTATGACAGTTGTTGCAAAATATGACTGACTGACATAATTGGAATTTAATTTAACTCTGTGGTTTTCCTTTATGTTGATTTCCTTTTAATGTGTTGTATAAATATTGATTTTTGTATACCTTTGATCAGTGTGTATAATTGTGAAAGTATCTAAAGCAATAAGAAACAACACATAAACAATGGCGACGAGGTTAGTTGGGATAGCCATTAGGTTATCCAAAAATTTAACCACTCAGTTTTGTTAGCTTCTACCTCACGTGAGTAGTTACGAAACGTGACAACCACATTGCAACATTGAGCCAAGAGGTTAAAGGATGCTAACAAGTAACCATCTGTCAAGAAATAAAGGACCTGTTGTAACCAAGGGAACAAAAGATAATGAAAAAAGAGTCTTATGCCTCGGATTTGTATATATTTGAGAAGAGATATAACAATACTAACATTAAGTAAGAAAGAAATATTATACACATTAAAATCATTTTGTGTCTTTGATGTTACAAAATGACATATATAATTAGCTGGTGTAGTAGTTTAGTTGTGGTTGCGTGCAGTAGAGATGTAACCATACTGTGCATATGTCACATTGTATCCATTCAACAATATCAACAGTAGTTTTGTCATCTTTCAAACAAGCTACCACAGAATTTTACATCAGCACTCTCAAGGTCTTTTTCAATTTATTTATTTCTTTAACAGTAGCCTCGACAGAGTTGGAGTAGAACTGTACCTTCTCTTTTTTGTAGAAAAAATATTAATGTTCACAGTTTTGATTTGGTGATGATACCTTTTATTTAAACAGGTACTTTTTTTCAGTGCTTTGTTGGTTTAAAAACAGTTATTACAGAGATAGCAGCTTGAACATGACTGTTAGCAGTCTTAATAGCATCTATATTTTGACAGTTAGTAACTAGTGCTTCAAGTTTTTGAATTTTCTTTAACAAGCTTGTTTTAGATTGTGTCAAAGATGTGTCAGGTTTCTTGTTAGATAACAGGCTGGTAAAGTAGGAGTAAGTATCAGTTAGCAGAGTAGGATCTTCTGAAATATGTTTTGTGTCTTTTTGCATATATTTCGGATGTATAAAGTGAACATGTTACATACTGTTGCATGTAAGATAGAATCTAAGCAAGTGCAAATTAGTGTTGTTTTAGTTAACTATAACTAATACTAAAATATTTTAGTAGAGAATAAAAATTTTAGTTAACTATAACTAAAACTATTACTAATGATTTTTTCAAATGTTACTATAACTATAGCTAAACTAAAATTAAAACTTTCCTTTGAACTACTAAATTAAATAGCCTCAATTATATTAGTTATTAACCACATAGAATGTGCAAAGCATTTAGCATAATTATCATGTTAGGTAGTGCATGCCTGAGTTGTTTATGCATTTAACCTTCCTGCATGCATGAGTGATTTCTAGTCATTATAGTTGTTAGTTAAGCTTAACTAGAAAGCATGGCTACAGCTAGTATAGCAGCTGGTCCTGGTAGGCCAAGAGCATGCACATAAATCACCATTGAATAACTAACTACATAACATCTTTCAACTAAAAACTACTGTTAAACATGACTATAACTAATACTATAACTAAATTAAATTTCACATTAATACTATAATAATACTACTAAATTAAAATTTGCATTAATACCATAACTAATACTAAAACTGGAAAAAAAATTACCTTTTACTATAACTAAACTAAAACTAAAACACCTTATGTCTACAAAACAACACTAGTGCAAATGTAGTTATGGGGACACATTTGACAGTCTGTACATTGAAGCTTACATCCACAGTTCTCTCTAGTCATTTTTTCCATTTTTACTTACGAAAAGTATGCAATGTAACTCTAAATTTAGCCTCGTCTCTTTCACTGAGTAAAAAACTTAGTTGATCTTCTTTGTCTCTCACAGTTTCAGCTAATGCTTTTCTCCATGTTCTATCTATGTGCCAGGCACTAATAATTTTCTTAGTATTTCCTTCAACAAACACTGCTTTCCATGCATTAAAGTAATTGTCAGCATCATCTGACATGAACACTTAAGAAAAGGACATGTAGTTGTTTCAAACTCTTCCTTCCATTCATAAAACTCTTTTAATGTATCAAAACTTATCTCTTTTCTTCTATAGACAGCCAGTGGTTTGATTGAAGATGTAGGAGTAATTTTTGAAGACTTGGCACTCTTTGATAAAGATATAATTAAAAAAGGTAATGATATATAAAGGTATACTGTTGTTAATGCCTTTGTCATTATGATCTCCATGTATGCTTGAATGACCTGAAATCATTGTTTTGTTCAGACAGACCATATAGTAGTATACAAATAGTATTCACCTCATCTGTTAGATAGTCCATTGTAGTGAGACACATAATTGATGATATAGACAATGTGTTGTTTCCTATTTCCTGTAAGTTTACAATTTCTATATGTAATATGCCTGTACGTTTGTACCTTCATCTAATTAATAGAAAAAGCATGAATGAATCTTGTGGAATGATTGTTGCTGTACTAACAGGAGTAACCTATGTTACTAGTAATTGATTATATTTACAAATACAATTTTGCACATACATTAGTGTCACTGATATAGAACCATTGAGTACTGTTTTCTGTGGAGAGCATATAATGAAGAGTAGTGTCTATTTTGATATTTCACTATCCCCACAAGTTTATAAATAGCACTGCCTACTTTTAATGTAGTTTTCTGAATGTGATACAAATAAACATACATACAGTGTTAATATACAGATGTATTTGTTAGCTATATACATCTTATCTAATGTTTATACCTGTACTTGAACAACTGGACACTCAGTTCTATTAAACATAAACAATTGATGTCATAAATGTTATTTGTTAAGATATGTTTGACTAACAATGTTGATACATCAATAATCTGATGAAAAGATTTACCACAGCTTTCACGCCTAAATTTATATTATATTAAACTTATGGACAAATCTATGACTTGTAAAATAAAATCTTGTAAAATAAAAGGATTATAGGTGCATACCCTTCACAAATGTAATCTATAATATTGTCTGAATTAAACTAACTCATCAAAAATCAATTCCTGAAGGTGGATTTTCTTGTTACCCTGTTCAAGATATATTGAGCACCATTCTTAATATCATTACTAACATAGTATTTTCAATTCAAGCACGCTACTAGTCTGTGTCTTGCGGCTGAAGCTATCTCTAAGTGATGACGGGGAAACAATTTGGTGTAATGAAAACCACTCCCATGATGTTAGCAAAGTAAGAAAGCAGTCATTACCTGAATCATTATGATAGCTTGATTAAATAGGAAATATATGATCAACTTTCCTCATCAGCAGATGCTTGACTGTGAAACCAGGAAGGAAGCAGAATGGTTTTTAAAGATGAAAGTTAACAAGAAGTTACTTCAACAACATCTTAGTGTCACAGTGGGGGAAGGTTGTTACACTGAAAGACATTAGCAACATACAGACTGGACTATAAGAAAGGAGGATGGAAATAATCTAGACGCTCTTGTTAAGAAGTTAAGAGATATGTCAGATATATTACTCTCATTATTCACATACTTGTAAAAATATATGAATTAAATCTATTTAGGTACGTCAGTTGAAGTATTTACTGATGTAACAACACTTTTTACGGGCTTATGTTTCAAAGCATTATTATGAAGTCTGTCTTTGATTCATATCTTGAGGTAATTCTTGTTGACACTACTTATAACTGAACAATTTGAGAATGCCTCTGTACTTAATAATGTACATTGATGGCAATGGCCAGGATGAAATAGTGCTGATGTTCTTCACAACGATGGAAACAGAAGAAGCCATAACCAAAATGGTCCAAACCTTTACGTGCACATAACCCAAATGGGAATGTACTAAAGTTGTGTTGAGTAATAAAGACTTCAACGAAAGGGCAATATTCAAGAAACAGTTTCCTAATGCTGTATTACACATTATCTTGTTTCATGTCCTGAGAAGCTTCAGAAGAGAAATAACAACAGTATTTCGTCCAGGTGATAGAGATCATGTCTTAGAAATTTTTCTTGTGAAAACTCCTCAAGAGAGAAAAAGGTGTGTTTAATTATTATTATGCTTCCTTTCACTCTTTAGTCTTGATTCTATCTTGGTTTGTTGATGTTGAAGTAGCTAATAGTGCTGTAGCAGGTGATAAGATAGTAGAAGAGAATGATATTAAAGTTAGACCAGAAAAGATATCTGTCTCATGCCTTGACGAGAATGTTTGTTTGGAAAGTTGTAGTTAGGTCGCTTGTTCAGCACTAATGGTGCTGTGGACAGACATCCTTAAGGAAAACCCATTTTGTTACTGTGAAAGATGCACTAATCCAATTCATGATAAAAGTCAAGCATCATTTGTCTTTGATTGCTACCTTAATTGATATCGTTTTTCATGTTTGGATATGAAGAACCAACCAAATCTAATTTATGGTTTTTGCAAGAAGTGCTATGATTTTTGACTTGTATAAACTCAACTCTTAATGATGTGTGTGTTTCTATGATAATAATAATAATGAGACTTAAAAGGAACAAGTTAAAAATAATTCTTACTTTCTTTCATGCTTATTAATAATTATTATTATCATCATTAACTGCAGGAATAGGAAGAGGTTTAAAAAACTTTCTGCGCATGCGCAGACAGACTTCCGGATTGATATATATTATTGCATCCGGCTGCCGGACAGGCTATTAAATATTCATAATTGTTAATTAGCGGTGGACTTGAAGCTACATATATAATACTGTAGCAATGATGCAACACTATATTTCACCACTCGTTCTGGACTGAACCAGAAAAGTTTACAATGAATATAATTGTTTTTTTTTGTCTAACTACTGGTCTACAAGTTGTTGCTAGTGAGGGTTCCTCTGTTTGTATGGCTGACTGTACTAGTTACTAACTCCACATCCTCCCTCACTCTATGAAAACAATACTGTTGTATTCCTAGTAACAATGGAAAGACATTTACTGTGAAAGAAAAATGATGATAGAAGGAAGATAATATTCTGTCCATCTACAATACCTACATCTTGTAGCAAATATACGTACTCTTGTAATACCTTGCTACAAGCCTTTCCTGCTGCTACATCAGGTTATTACAATGTCAGTTTAAGTAATGGTAGTATTATCACTGTTTATTGTGATATGGAAGGAAGTAACTGTGATGGTAAAGGAGGCTGGATGAGAGTAGGATATCTCAACATGAGTGAATCTGGTGCTTCTTGTCCTTCTGGACTAACTCTACGAACATTTGACAACATAGATCATGGACTTTGTGGTCGACCTATGTCTTCTTCTATAGTTTACTCTTCTCATGGACTTAAATATAGCAAAGTTTGTGGTCGATTAAGAGGTTATCAGTTTGGTTTACCAGATGCATTTCCACCTTTATATGGTAATAATGCCATTCCAAATATTGATCATTGTAACACATATGTTGATGGTGTTACTATTACTTATGGTATAAATCCTCGTAAACATATCTGGACTTGTGCTTGTGGAGTGAGAGAGACAGTTTTAGAATATCCACAGTATATTTGTCCATGTAATAATGATAGTAATGGTACATATGTACCAGAGTGGATAGGTAATGATTACTATTGTGAATCTGGATTACCTTCATCAGAGGTTCGACAATTCGTCCTATTATCCAATGATCCTTTGTGGGACGGACAAGAATGTAATGGAAATGAAGGACCATGTTGTACTAATCCTAAGATGCCATGGTTTATAAGGACTCTTAATGAGACTACTACTGTAAAATATTGAATTAAGAATGTGTGGTAGTGAAAATCCATCAAATGATGAAGATACTCCACTGGACATTATTGAACTTTATATTCATTAACTAATTTGCATTTTCATGTTTTTTATGCTTATTTCTTTACTTTACTGCTGATTATTGTTTGCATTGTATGTAGTTATAAACTTTACTAAATTTTTTCTTAAGAATATTTAATAATTATTATTAATTTACTTCAAAACTTCATATAAACTGTATTTGTGTTATACTAGTATTTTATTTAGGACTTGTTTTCAAGTTAAGACATATCATGAACATGTGTATTAATTGCACAATAACAGTAATTTAATTTGTTGACTCAGATGTGCATTGATTGTTACTATATTAAGGTATTTTATTTGACATTTTTAAAGTCACATATACAGTATAGATACATAAACATAATAAATTGACACAAAATGGACATATCTCTTTCTGACTTACTTATATAAGTTTCAAAGCAATCTTATGACTGTCTGATATGTATATATAATAATGTTGGTAAATGCATAGATAGTAATGTTTATTGCTAAAATATAAATGACAACATAATCTTAATGTACAAAATTATACCCTCTTTCTTTTCTTGAATCATATTGTTATTATAATACTTTGAAAGTAGGGTTACAATGTTAGAATTGGCACGAGACCTTTTTCTCAAATTTGTCAAGCATGCCACCTTTAAAAAATTGATTTGTGAATTTAAATATGTATGGTAAACTGCTTGCATGTAAATACATATCAAATTATTTGATGAAATAAAGCAAACATAATGAACAGCTTTCATTAGTAATGTTATAATTTGCTATGGAATTGACTATTCATATATATAATTATAATTAGAACTTTAAATGATGGGATGCTAAATCATATAACTATTTTTTGAATTCATGCATACCCCTTTGATGTACAATGTACATACAACCAAAATGTACACGAACAACTAATATATTTAACAGTGATATGTGTGAATAAAGCTCAACTTCATCAAATTATTATGCAATGCAAGTTCCTTACTATAATTCTCTTATCTCAGTCTACTGTGATTAATTAGGAATTATAAAGTGATTAAGGTTGGAGAGTGTTGGCCATATTGCATAGTAGAGTTTAACTACATTTTTATTCACAGAGAACTTGCTGCAGTAGTTGTCTTATGTCAAGTATAGGAGCAGGTCACGTTGTAAAGATTGGTGGTTTTTGGTCTTGCTAAATATCTTCATAGTCAAGACTACTATTACTAGATTAGAGAAAGAGGTGAGTGTGTTTTTATACCTCACCATTGTTTAAGTCCACTGTAATATTAATATGTTATTTTAACAATTAATTTGTAGCTTACATGGGTGGATTACAGTGGAATGTAGAATTTATGTAAATTACTCATTTCATTATTTGTTAGTATGTAAACATACAACATACTGACAAGTTATGTAGTGGGCAATTTGCAAGAAGTCTATATTCTATAGTAATACATCTATATATATAAGGTACAAATTAGTTGTTAAATAACATGTTATTTTTTATAATGTGGAAGAACAGAGGAAACTACCAGTACAATGATTGCACCAAAGGCTATCTTTCAAAAGAGTTTACAATTGAGTCATGATCAGATATTTGTTAACTGAAGGTTGAAATGGTTACTAAAAAGATATTATTATTGTAAAAGTCTTATGGAGTCATACTGTAGGATATTATGACATTTTGTAATCAACCATACTATATCCTGGTAGAATAAACCAAGTGTTTCTCAAGTTTAATTTATAATGAGAGGGAGGAAGATTAGATAAACCAGAGAACTGTCCAGGAAGATTGAATTTTGAATGGATGTACAGTTAGACAAATGAATGGATGAATGAATGGACTGATGGATGGATTATTGATTGATGTTTGTTTCATTTGAGACAGAAGAATAGACAAATAATCATTCATGGACAATGGATGGATGAATTAATAGATGAATTATTAAATACATTGACAATTTGATGGATTACAGTATTCGTGGCTAAATATTGTGTGGATATGAATGGGAAAGTGGACAAATAATCATCTGATTGACTTAGCTACAACAGTTGTTAATTCTTTATTTTTAGAATGCAAACTCATGATAATGTGTTGGAATGGATATGTCCCTGAGTGACCTTACTTTATATAAATAGTATAAAATTGTAGTGTTACTCTTAGAACATATAAACAATAAAAGAGATAGTTATATTATTATTATGATAATGATGACTTAAAGGAGGTCTTACGAAAAGAAACTCAAGACCTTCAGCAAGCAAACATCAAGGCAAAAACAGTTCCAGTCTCATTTAACATAGTGGCAGGTTTATTACTGCCTGTTGTGATATGATGAAGGTAGCAATAGTGATATACAGTAAGGACACTACATAACTCTCAGTATATGCAAGGGTAGTATAGAAACTTCTTCATATTTGAGGGGAGGGGCTTAATCCTCCCCCACCTACCTTCCAATCTACACTCTTGTGTTAATATGACTGAACCTGGTGCTACCTGTCCTTATGGACTAGAGAGATAATGGTGTGTGGTTAATATTATCCCTCTATTAAATCTTTTGATAATGATATTATTATTAATTTACTATAAAAATTGACAGTTCGTGTAATTGTACAAGTTACAATATTTTTATGGTTATCGCTGTAGATTTTATTTTATGCATTTCCAGCAATAAATATACTAATTGAACTACACAAAATGTTGCTCCATAGTAATTAGTAATCATAACAGTATGATATTGTTAATACAATTCGTTGTATTTTTCATGCATGGCTAGAAATGTGAATCAGTTAGGCAATCAAACTACTTGAAGTGACACATATTAATCCAAGTAACAATTGCTAAATAACAGATTAATCAGTACGCACTGATATATTTGTATTCATAATTAATTACATTAGCAGCTGCTTCCTTGACAATACTGAATTTCCTAACATGTTAATTAGCAGTATATTTGAAGCTACATAATACTGTAGCAATGATGCAGCACTATATTTCACCACTCGTTTTCTGGACTGAACCAGAAAAAGTTTATAATGAATATAATTGTTGTTTGTTGTCTAATTGCTGGTCTACAAATCGTGGCTAGTGAGGGCTCCTCTGTTTGTATGGTTGACTGTACTAGTCTATTAACTCCACGTCCTCCCTCTCTCTGTTGTATTCCTAGTAACAGTGGAAAGACATTTACCGTGAAAGAAAATGATCAAAGGAAGATAGTATTCTGTCCATCTACAATGCCTACATCTTGTAGCAAATATATGTACAATTCTTGTAATATGCCTTGTCACAAGCCTTTCCTGTTGCTACATCAGGTTATTACAATGTCAGTTTAAGTAATGGTAGTATTATTTCTGTCTATTGTGATATGGAGGGAAATAACTATGATGATAAGGGAGGCTGGATGAGAGTAGGCTATGTCAACATGTGTGAATCTGGTGCTTTTTGTCCTCCTGGACTAACATTACAGCAATATAACAATATTGAACATGATTTGTGTGGTCAGCCTTTTTCATATTCAGCTGGTCGTTATTCTACATTCTTTGACATGTTTGTAAGTAACTATAGCAACGTGTGTGGACGAGTAAGAGGATATCGTTTTGGAGCCCCAGAATCATTCACTAATTGCTCAATAGGTACCTATTATGTCCATGGTGTATCTATATTACTTATGATGTGAGTCCTATATATGGTCCTATTCTGTTGAAACATATGAAAATCGATCAAGTTATATATGCTGTCCATGTAGTACTGGTTTTATTCCATCATTTGTTGGTGATGATTATTACTGTGAGCCTGGTACAAGCAGCAATAATGCTCAGTCTATTTTATATGCCAATGATTCATTATGGGATGGAAAGAACTGTAATGGAATGGAAAATACTTGTTGCACTAATCCGAAATGCCATGGGTTTTCAAGTCACTGAAGGACAACATTTCTGATGACATCGAACTAAGGTTAGTATTGATTTTGGGTCGTTTGATGAAGGTTCCCACTTGATATCATTGAATTATATGTTAAATGACTTTTAGAATGACAAGCACTTTAAAAGATATTGTCCTAATACCATTTTGTCACTAATGCATTAGTATATAGTGTGTTACTTGTAATACCTGCTTTACATTTCATAGATATGTAGAGTTCATGCCAAAGACATTTATGTACTTGATATCTAAATGTTGAATACTTGCCAAGCTGAGTAGAGAGACTCCAAAAACTACAATCAAGCCTGCCAGGACCATTTAGATCAAAGTTTGTAAATGGCATTAAGAGATAGGCTCCTATATTAATATAAATTGCTCGTACCAACCAAAACATACCTGTTAACATACCATTCATATTAACTGGTGCTTGACTACATATAAACTCTAAATAAAGATAGTGTGGAGCCCACCAACAATTCCTGAAAATGCGAATGGAATCATGTAATAAAGATAGGACATATCTACCTGAGAAGCATTTGATGACAAAGAACAACCTACTTCATATTGAGTTATAAAATGTCCAATTGTATCATTGTAAGCATTATATTAATGATATACTCAACAGTACATAGGTAATACCAAATCCTCTGAGAGGATTAGTGAGGAAATACTCAATTTTTGGAAAAAGAGGTATGATTCCCAAGCTCTAATATTGGAACTATTATCACGATTAATTCATTAAAAAGACTCCACAAAGCATACGAGCCATATCCGTTAAGTGAGTTGGTAGAGTCCTTGAAGGAATTTGTATATGACAATACTCCCAATACTGTGTGATAATATGCTATAAAGAAACCAAATGTACTTAGAATGACTATCATAATTCTCCAAAATGTCTTTGTATCTTCAACATCTTCCTCTTTAAAGGGTCCACCATATTTGTACTTCCCAAGATTAATACGATTTGGTATTTTGTTCTCCCAATATGTCAGAGCACTCCTGTTCTCTGGATACTTATTTTGCCAGGCATATTTAAGTACTAAATAAACCATTTTATATGGATTTTTGACAAGAGTCTCACTAAATTCAAATTTGTGATCGAATTTAGAATGTAGACACAATGCAAAAGAAGACTCAACAAAGATCACTATTGATGTTGTTATTAACAAGTTCGGCTCATAAATTGATTTACTAACAAATGCAATATAACCAGTGGAGTAGCCAACATAAATTCCCCAGACAGCCCAATGAATAAAAGCCCTAGAATGTGAGTTTGATTTATCATATAACTGATCTAAGCCATATGGGGGGAATATTAGTAAATAACCAGCTGAGCCAATAATTATCAACAACAGAGCAACACTTGATATTCCATATTTGGCTAAGTTACTAGCAAACCACATAGTCCAAATTGAATGCAATAACTGATAATTTGAAGAAGAACCCCTAACCAAAGGACCACAGACTCAATGAATTGCTTTTTTTTACGACCAATCATTATGTCAGCGAACCAACCAGTTTAAAGGATAGAGAATACAAAATACACTGAACTGTAGTGTGGATGTGATGAACATATGGCTTGAGTTAATACTGGGAATAGGATAAAAACAAGATACTTCAGCTGATGTACTCAAGGAAAGTATTATATTAAAACCAACAGCAGAGCAGGCACCAACCACAACAGAGTCAATGACAAGAAAGCAAACTGGTCAAGTTCAATGATCTATTCTTTAATTCACTAATAAAATTGAACATCTCTCCTCTAGCTGAGAAATCTTTGAGTAGCCTTACAAATTGTTTATTTTAATAGTTTACTTAGTTCTATACACTATCATCCTATATATGGAATAACAAAGCTGTTCTACATCATAAACAATGTATAATGTTATGATATCATTCCATAGTGATTTTATGTTTCAGTCATGCAACATGCTGATCCATCGTGTCAATTGAAAGTCTGTGTGACCAGATTTACAATAAGAAACCACTTCTGTCAAAGCATTTATCTAAAAGCACTGGCTTATAAGCAGCTTATTATTAAAACAACACTTACACTGTAAAAAGAGGAGTGTTTGCTGCACACTCTTCACTTGGCACACCTATGGTGTGGTAGGACACATAGTGTGCTCTGCACACTATTAGTGTGCAGAGCACACTATTATTTTGCTCTGGCACACTAATAGTGTGCTCTGAACACTTAGTGTGACTACCACCTTACTGGTATTGTTCACAAAGTTAATTTATATCTTTTCAACAAGGTAATATTTAAGTGTTACAAAATTAGAACCTGATCTGTTGTATAAACCAATTACATTATGATCAATAAGACTAGATGTTTTAGAAATAGAGAAAGTCATAGATTCCTTGTGCATAACTTCGTACGAAATGGAAGTGAGATTGAAAGCATAATGTGACAAGTTCTTCACACACTATGTAATAGGTGTCAACGTCAAAAACAAGGATATCATGAATGAGACCAAAATTAGGAACTAAGTTCATAGAGAGCACAACGACCCCACCTACTTTATATAACGTGCCATTAACTTTAATCCATGTTACTCTATTTAAAGGAAGGGCAAATAAAATTAATGTAATTATGTCATAACTAGTAATCATAGAGTCTGCTCTCAGTTCTCCTCTTAATAGCATCAGCTGTGACTGATATGGCAAACAATTAACAGAAACTTCCTGATCTACATGTAAACATGTAATGAAATAAATAAAATCAATTCATACCTGGACCAGACAATGACTCCTTAGATAGTTTCAAACCATTGTCTGCATTAATGTACAAACACACGAGCCTTTGGTGATGGCTTGCAAGGCTTTTTGGAATGTTTCGAAAGCATTTAATCCTCTGAGCAATATTCTTGAAGTAATTGTGCTTAGCTTCATAGCGCATGCACCAAAACGAACCAAAGGTCCACACCTACCAAAGGGTATACTTAATTTAACTCCAAGATGACTTTCTTTTGTAACATTACGAGAAATAACAGGGGCAAATAGGTTCCTCAGTATAGTCATTATCAAAATGTGCCTCATCAGTTATACTCAGATTTCCCAATGTTTCTAGAGTTTCAACATGACGGTGCTTACGGTAGAAATGTCTTCGGAAGGAATGGAAGACTGTGTATACTCTGGAACATCCATTGATTCCACAACGGATATGAAAATTGGGATCATGAGCATGAACAGCCCCAATATGCCGAATGACTGCTTTTAAAGTTGGAGCAGCATACTTGCGACAAATCCAACATGAAACCGAGCACGAAACACCTTGTGTAACACCGACAACACTCTCATTCGAAACAGTAGAATCCATTATTCTTATTAGAGCCCAATCTCCACCTTTTTCTCACACCTCTTCAGTCTTCACACCAACCTCGTGCTACTATTATGAAGTCTGTACTTGTCTCGTTCCTAGACCGCAACAAAGTTATCAAGCTTCCTTGTGAGTCGGAAGAAGGAGATATTCCACTCTTGAAAAGAGAATTCAGAAAAGAATTTGCTTTTGAAAAGCACGTCGCAGTTGATGTAACATTTCAGCGATATGACCATGACTGGAACGAATTTGTAGATTTGAATGATGATGAAAAGGTTTGCAATAAAAAAACTGAAGGTTGTTGTTACATCAACACTATATTCTCCAGCTGAAACTGATACACAGGATGATAAAGGTAATTATATTGTAAACTGATGGCAGCACTCTGCCATTTGTGTTCCATAATATCTTGTATAGTCTAGTGAAGCTGGTATGCCAAAGACTACACCAACTGGTACCTCAGGTCACAAGTCTGAAACTAAGACTTTTACTGGAAGACCAAAAGGAGATTGCCCCTGTTAGAAGATGAGGATGAAGATAATACTGATAGGCCATCATTAGATGCTAACACAAGTGATGTATCATTGTTTGACAGTAGCAATAGTAAAAAGAGGAGAAAAGTTGAAAAATGTGCAAATGACTCCATACCTTTGCCAAACCCATTTCCTTGCCGAAGCACTTTCGTCGTGACGTAGAGGTGGCATTGGAAAACTAAGCAGTTGACAAAGGAGACTCGTAGTCAATTTTTTTCAGCGTAGCATCTTCTATGCTAGCTTACAAGCGTTATCCAACTGCTGAGGACTATAGAAATGTCAGTGTTAGTATTTGTGACAAGTACGAATATATGAAGTCACCTGTGGGATCACCATATGTACGCAATATATATATAATGTAACTTTAATTACAATTACCATTTCAGGGTGCAATTATTCAATCCCTTATGAACCGTTTCAAGGAATTCAGAAGAGAGAAAAAACCACGGCCTGTGAAACAAGAATCCTCAAACAATATGGAAGTAGTTCCTTCAACTTCAAGTGGTATAATCATGTGAATTATGTTGTGTAACATCATGTCTAATGTAGCTGTCAAGTCACAATCTCCTGGGCAAGCTGTCGTTTTAAAGAAACCATTACCAATATCTGGTAGTCAAAGATTTTTAAAGATCTTTATTATTTTGTTTCATAGGTGAAGACAAAATGGCCTTTATGAGACACACAAGGCTCTTATTGCTGAATTCAAAAAAAACAAAGCTAATGTTCAAGTGTGGATGAGCTCATGGATTCTTCCTTTCCCATGCGTAGGCAGGACATCCTTGATAATCCTTATGATTTAGTGTTTTTATTTGAAAGTATCCATTCCTACAAAAGGAAAGAGAGGTAAAGACTTTTTTTCTACTGATGGACATGTTTTTTTGCATTTGAAGCTGTTGATGGAGATGCAGAGGCTTTGTGACAACAACATCACACTTAAAGATTCTCAAGATGCATGGCAAGAGATTTATCCAATGTTACTTCAACAGGCTAAACTTGATGCTCAACATTCTGTACAGTTAAAGAAAACTGCTGGATTACATACCTGATAGTCAGTTCATAATTTGTAAAAAATTGTGCTAATTTGACATATAAGGTAATGATTCATTGTTAGGTTTGGTTATCCTGCCAATGTTACTTCCAGATTCCAGGACAAAAGCTGACCCAAGCAAGGTTATCTACTTTACAAAGGTATAGTATGACAAAAAGTGTTTAATGTGAAATGAAATGTTTGACATAGGGTGCCATGGATATTGAGGAAATTGTAAAGGAAAATCAGCAGCCACAACCCTTACCTTTTAGCAACTGGCGATTTTGAAAGACCTGGTCAATGCTACTTAGTTGCTGATTGTCTCATTATTCATGAGGTGAAGGAGTGTCCTCATTGAGTCTTTTAGCTGCATACTTCATCTACAATATATGTTACCCAAGGGATGTAAAAAACATGTATTCATTTATGGAGGTTTTTTTTCCTAAGTCTCCCACAGAGAAAGTACCTCTATCAGTTAAGAACTTATATAGTAACATGAAGTTTTTATTAGAACAAAGAGTGTCTTTATATACTTTTCAATCGTGTTTCATTTATGGTACAATAATAATAATAATAATATTATAAACAATTATAATTCTTTGAGATAAGTGTTTACGTCACACTGAAAATAGTGTTGAGAAACACACTTTATGGCAAAAGGTGTGCCTTACACACAATATGGGTGTGCGTACTGCGACAGTGTGAGCACACTTGATTTAGTGTGCTTTACCCACTAAGTTTTTTACAGTGTACAAAGTTTTGAATACAAATAATCCAATAATCATTACTCAACAGAGATAGTAAACATCTTTTGAAAATGTATCGTTGTGTATACATTTGCATGTAGTCAAACGTTTTGAGTTTTAAATAAAACAGAAATAGTCTCTTTACAAATCAGTTCATATAATATTATACCAGTAATATTTAATAGCAACAAAGTTGTGTATTTATTTGTCTGCACAGCCAGCGGTAATGATGTAATACAATGGTTACATTTTGGGAGCAAACCTAATAGAAGTATTTTGTAATACATCGTCTATATCTTAGTTATCAATGTAGAGAGATCAATACTGAAGTTCATTGAAATATTCTATAGCAATCAGTGCTATTAGAAAGAAAAGCAATTAGTGTGTATGAAACAACAAATCCTCTGAAAAATTTAATACAACACTCAATTTCTTTGAAAGTCCACCATATTTCTGTTTTTAAGGGCCAATACATCTTGACAATTTCACCAGATGGACAACATATTATTATTACTGGGGTTTAGTGCCAAAATCTATGTACTAGATATACATATAAATTATTAGTTATTTATACCTAGAAGTCATGTGAGACCACATTACATATGTCACATGATCACAGGTATAAGTGTGGTATAAGCTATGATGCATATATTATTGTATGTATATGGAGTATTGTGAATGAAAAATAACATATGATTTTATGTAGTGAATAAGTGTTAAATTATTGACACAAGCAACTTTAATAAATTCATTTAAATTAGAGAGTGACCTTAATGACAGTTTCATTTTACCATCTTTCCATCTCCTCTAACATACTGATTTATTTCAACACTGAAGCGCATGAAGAGTTATGATGAACAGTTACAAGATTTAATCAGACAAAAAATAGATATCCTTATAATAGTACCGTTGGCAGACATTTAATTATTATTATAATTATATTCTATAGCTACTGAAAAAACATTAGAAACAAACAAAAAGTAATAGAGAATTTGCAGGAAGAAAATAAATGAGAGATAAATGATCAATCAATTAATTGAAGAAAACATGAAAAGTAATGATAATAGAGACAATATAATTTTAATCACTTTAATAGGTGATTCATAAAAAGTTAATGAGGTAGTGACTACTAAACAAAACTAATTGACAAGTCATCATCAATTTGTTTGAACTCATCCAAAGTAATAAGCTAAACTAAGGTGATATACCTAAAATGTTATTAACAATGAGGAGATATCAACCAACAAGTAGTCACCAAAGGGGTTGCTTGGAAGCTGTATGGCTAATAATCTGTTTCTAAGTAGCTTTCTTTCATTAGTTGGAATTTGATAAGTAAACAACACTAGTAGGTATATATAGATAAGGAACTTTGTCAGTCCAATTATCATTCAGAAGTATTAATTAAGTTTTTACTGCAGACTAGTGTATTAGTATTGATAGGTAAATTCTTCCTCCCAATAGCATGGACCAATTGCTTCAAAAGATTTTCGTATTTAATGTCAGTCGAAAGAAAGAAAAGTAAGAGCCTCTAATAGGATTACTCAAATAACTGGGTACACAGCAGAAATGAACATACATTTATATAATGGTAAACTTTTAAATATATATATATATATTGGAGGGGTTCTGGGCCATGATAAGGCTTATGAAAAGATTGCCGAAACATTTTTTTGAAAATTTGCTATGGAAATATGTAAACTGATTATGTTAGAACTTATAACACTGTATGATGATGAAAATTTGTAAAGCAAACTGGACTACTGGTACATCTAATTCCTGTTAAACTGAAAGTATGTATACAGATATAATTGCTGACTATTGTTGATGTTATGTGTACTTTTATAAAAGTGAACAGAATTCGGATGCTATGATTGACCAATTTATAGCTAAGGGTGATGACTGGAGAATAGCGTTTGTCTAGTCTCGTCCCCAGACCTACTCGCAAGCGAAAGTAGGTCTGGTCACACGAGTCGACTTTGTGTGTTCCCAGTATGCATGTGGAGCAGGGTGTTGGTGTCCAATTAAAGTAGTGTGAGATATGAAGATCATTAAATTTAAGTAGGTGTGAAAGTGTATGCATGGCTACTCTTCAAGAAATCTGCTACTCCTGCTGCTCTGACTTAACCAATAAACCAAAAGATCGTGTTATTATAAGACACAAGAACTATAAATATTCTTATCTTACTCCATAGTTTGTAGATGTGCTAAACAATGTGAAACGTGAAATGCAACCAGAGAAACTTCACCAAAAATAGACAAATTCTTTTGTTTCTCTTTGAGAGTAAATCCGAATTCTTTAGCAACTTTATCGATTTTAAAGACAACGATTGCAGTAAACATATCTCCACGATATGACAGACCACGCTTCAACACTTCAATTTAATAATATTCATATTTCAGACTTCTAATTGCATACCAACACCCACGCCATATTCCTTATACTGGATCATCTCGTGTGACAGATCTACTTTCAAGTAGGTCTGGGAACGAGACTAAGCGTTGTCTTGAGATCGTTTCAATCACGAATAATATTCAATTTAATGAATATTTATTTAACGGAAATGTGGTTATTATGTAGTGGAGCTAATAAGGTTTGCCAATGGCAACGCTTTTTGTTAAATGCTTTTTTTTATTTGGAACTCTCATCTCTTGTAGTCATAGAGATAATGTCAAAAACCATCCACTTCAAAATACAACTATTACAAGTATACCAGTTTAAAGTCTATCAAGGTAACTTTCAATGTGCTCAGAGACTTTCTGAATCTTTAAATGTGCTCTCCAACGTTGTCCCTCCCACTGAAGACACTTGTATGGTCTGTAATGGAGCGGAGTATGTTGAGAAAGAATTCTTTACAAATTTTTATTCAGCACAACATTGTGTAGAAAGGTCTTATGAATGTGAATCCATTACTGATCTTGGTGGTAAATTGATGGGACAATTAGAAGCTATCTCCAAGTTCATTAACTCATATCCAACTACATGTCTTGATATCAAACAGCAAATAACCTTTCTCTCTCAGGCTATTACACAATACGAGCTCCTAATGGTTTCTCTTATATCAGTATACTGTGATATGGAGGGTAGTAACTGTGATGGTAAGGGAGGTTGGATGAGAGTAGGCTACCTCAACATGAGTGAACCTAATGCTACCTGTCCTTCTGGACTAACTCTACAAAAATTCAACAACATAGATCATGGAGTTTGTGGTCAACCTATGTCTTCATCCATATTTTACTCTGCTCGTGGCATTTATTATAGTAAAGTCTGTGGTCAAATAAGAGGTTACCAGTTTGGCTCACCAGATGCATTTCCACCTTTACATGGTAGTAATGCCATTCCAAACATTGATAATTGTAACACATATATGGATGGTGTTACTATTACTTATGGTAGTAATCCTCGTAAACATATCTGACTTATGCTTGTGGTGTAAGGGAAAATTATAATTATGAATATTCATATCCATGTAATAATGGAAGTTTTGGCACAACATCGCCTAATTTTGTAGGCAACGACTATTCTGTGAATCTGGAAAGTATGGGATTGTCAATACTGTCTTATACTCTAATGACATTTTATGGGATGGTCAACAATGTGGAGGATTAGAAGGACCATGTTGTACTAATCCTAAGATGCCATGGTTTATAAAGACTCTCAATGAGACTACTAGTGAAGATATTGAATTAAGAATGTGTGGTAGTGAAAATCCATCAAAATAATGAAGGACTACTTCTATATTCATATTCAATAATTGCTTTGAACTGTTATGCTTTTATACTTAATTGTTTACTTTATTGCTGATTAATGTTGAGTATTGTATGTAGTTATAAAACTTTGCTGACATTTTCTAAAGAACCAGCTTTTGCTAATAATTCATTTATTGCAAAACTTCATATAGACTGTATTCGTAATTTTTTCTTTTAATAAACAACATTATGATTACTTTTTGATCAAAATAACATTACTACATGCACTTGTATAACCACATATTGGTCAACCATGTATTAATAATAAACAACAATGTATAGTATGTAGATATGTCCTATTATAGATATCAATGTAAAATAGCAATATTGTGTTCATTACTTAAATATTGTAAAAAAAAGATTAATCAACAAAAGAAAGAGAAAGAGAGACCAAACAGTTCGTACATTCAAATCAAAATCAAAAGATTTATACAAAATTGACTGAAGAGTTTTATATACTAAATTGTGTACATGAATTCACACCCATAGTAACAATGAACAGTAACAAGACAAAACTAACTAAAAGTAAACAACAGACAACAGACTAAGTTCCATGAGTCAATGTTATATAGTACAATTACCTTATTTATTTATACTTTGTTTAATTCATCTTTAAAATATTAATAAAAGAACATTTACTTGTCAATTATTACAGATAAATTAATAATAATTTTTATCACAGAGGAGTCTGCACACTTCCACAGAGAATGTATTTATAATGCATATTAATAGCCTCAACATGGTCTACATTCTATGTATGTATTCCTATTACAAATGAAGGCTGAGGAAGAGAGGATGAACTTCGGAATAAATTTTCAACTGGATACATCATATTGGATGTGGAGATAAAAATTATGCATAGTAAATTGAACTGATTAGAGGAAATTATTTCTCTCTCTCTAGAACCCAGAGACATACCAATGAATATAAACAATGACAATTAATACAGTGTACAATATATTATATGTAATACAATGTAACAATGTATATTAGACAATACACTATTATCATGGCTTGAACTGTTTTCTCTTGTTCTTCCTCTATGGTTTGTGCTATAGTATCCATCTTTGTGGATCCACTCTCTGCTATATCCTCCATTGGTTTAACTGGAAACATCCCAAAATGTCTAATCCCATAATGTCTAACAGGTGTTAACTGAGTATAATGAATTAAATTGTAATTAGCTATCTAATCTGAAAAAGTTTATCTAAAAAATCAAATAAAACAACACAGAATTGCAGAAATGTATGAGTCAATGCTTCTATTTCCAATAGTAAGCTAATCTTTCAGCAATTTATCGTCTCTTCTCTTTGAACTATATTTTGTCCTTTAGCTTTCCTGCCTGTAGCTGTAGAATAGTGACTTCAGTCGCAGTTTGTTCTTTTTTGAAGAATTAAACCATTTCATAGAAGTTAGGGTGTGCCTTTCTCGCTATTCTTTTTAACATAATATGTCATCTGTCTGGTTTTTGGTCAAATAGTCTGAGTAGCTCTTTATCTTGTCACTATAGACATTATGGGATTAGACTTTATTTTAATGACTTAATTGGTTCAACTTCTGATAACTTTCTATATAATACATTAAAATATATGTACCTATCTGTCCATTTTTCATTCGTTTATATTTTGTTAATGAACCTACCCATTCATCTATCTGTCTATTCACTAGCGATCCTTTATTTTTTGTCCTTTTCATATAATCTTTTATTTTTCTCTAATTATTATTGTTGTATTTTCTCTTGACAAAACCTAATCTATTAGAGAGCAGATTGATTCTAAACTCTAGTTTGACAACTTCTCAAAAAATAGCATGACTTTATTGTAGTCCAGCATTTTTTATATGCTAATATTGTCTGAGGGATAGAGGAAAGGCAACATGTGCTTACATAAAAAAATACTTAAATACTACTTGTCATTTTCTGAAATAAGCCTGTTCAACTTACCTGTCCTTGTTCAAATTTAAATTAGAATAGTTCATTTCTCTGAGCATTAGAGTTAAATATTGTTCTATCAAGCAGTCTCCTAAAAGACTACAAATGTACGTTCATATTGCACTGTGTATTTAATATATACCGCTTGCCAATTGATAAAAGATGCCACACCCTTTCTTGTATGATACAGTGTTACCTGAATCCCATAATTTCATTTAAAGATGACAATAAAGATCATGTATACTCATGTAACCTAAAACAATAGAATATAGTGTTGTAGTTAATAATGATTTGGTACCTGGGCTTTCACTACATAGTGACATAGGACTGGTGAGGATTTCCCCTTCAGATATTACAGTCACTAAAGAGCTCTTATCTATTCTTAATGACAGCAATTTACAATATTAACGTGTGTATTATACTTGATAATTCACGAATTAGACATTGCAGTTTGACGAAAGGGTTAAAAAGATCAGATGTGTGGGGTGGGGCTTGGAACGTGAGCCTCACCCTATTGCTATTAGCACACCGGTCGCTCTTTTGTTTCAAACGAAGAAGCTATGGCTACAAGAGATCTTTCTTTGATAAGATATTGGAAGAGAAACCAACTCTTGATGAATTATGTGAACATATTCATATTGGTAGTAAACGATATCAGTTTGGAATTCTCGTTAAACTACTTGATTCAAAGAAGATGGTTGATATTCATAGACAACCTGACGATTCTACTTAAAATGTTTGAGTTGTGCTTAGACACCAATCCTCATTCTACCAGAAGACAAGTTTATAAATGCTTTAAGGAAAGAAGTCATTAAAGAAAATACCATTGTTCATGACAATGAGCTAGTAGTATTAGGAAAACATGTTTTTTGGAAAAATTATTTCCTATCCTGTCGCTATTAAGACCTGTTTAGTGTCACAAAATACAATTATTCAGCTTGAAATATTTCAAGTAAAAAATATTCATCACACCTAGCACAGTGTTAGTGAAACAGAAACGTATTCATGTATATACCACTGGTAAAATGAGTTAGTATTTTTAACAAACTCATAAATTAATATAATGCTAAATTTTAAATATATATATATTGGAGGGTTCTGGGCCATGATAAGGCTTATGAAAAGATTGCCGAATTATTTTTTGAAAATGTTTGATGCTATGATTGACCAATTTATAGCTAGGGTGATGACTAGAGAATAGCGTTGTCTAGTTTCGTCACCAGACCTACTCGCAAGCGAAAGTAGGTCTGGTCACACGAGTCGACTTTTGTGTTCCCGGTATGTGGAGCAGGTGTTGGTATCCAATTAGAAGTAGTGTGAAATATGAAGATCATTAAATTTAAGTAGGTGTGAAAGTGTATACATGACTACTCTTCAAGAAATCTGCTACTCCTGCTGCTCTGACTTAACCAATAAACCTAAAGATCGTGTTATTATAAGACACAAGAACGATAAATATTCTTGTCTTACTCCATAGTTGTAGATGTGATAAGCAATGTGAAACTTGAAATGCAACCAGAGAAACTTCATCCAAAAATAGACAAACTCTTTTGTTTCTCTTTGAGAGTAAATCCTAATTTTAAAGACAACGATTGCAGTAAAATATTTTCCACGCCTTGGCGTACCTGAGCCCGGGCCTACCCAGCCTGGGCCCGGGAATCATTGATAATTATATTTCATTATTAATTAATTTAAAATGTTTTGTATAATAATTAATATTTATTATATTCATAACTAGTTATCTATACTTTGTAAATTGTAATAACCAATTAACCACGTTGTAATAATCACGCCTACTTCCGGGACCCACCATCAATTTTTTTAAAGGTACGCCCCTGTCAGACCACACATCAATTTAATAATATTCGTATTCAGACTACTTCTAATTGCATACCACCACCCGCGCCATATTCCTTAATGGGATCATCTACTTTCAAGTAGTGTTGGAACGAGACTAAGCGTTGTCTTGAGATCGTTTCAATCACGAATAACATTCAATTTAATGAATATTTATTTAACGGAAATATGGTTATTATGTAGTGGCGCCAATAAGGTTTGCCTAATCACTAATTTAACAATGGCAACGCTTTTGTTAAGTGCTTTTTTTTATTTGAAACTCTCATCTCTTGTAGTCATGGAGATAATGTCAAAAACCATCTACTTCAAAATACAACTATTACAAAATACCACTCTCTATCAAGGTAACTTTCAATGTGCTCAGAGACTTTATGAATCTTTTTCAATGTGCTCTCCAACGTTGTCCCTCCCACTAAAGAGACTTGTATGGTCTATAATGGAGCGGAGTATAGCGTTGTCTTGATCATTTATCTATGAAAGCCATTCAATTTTAATGAATATTGATTAAGGAAAAATTTTGTCATTGCTACTGGCGCGCGGCGCTGATAAGGCTTGCTTACCACTAGGTTTATCAATGGCGGCCCTTTTTGTTAAACGTTTTCTTTTATTTGGAGCACTCATTTATTGGTGTTATGGAGATGATGTCAAAAAGAATCTACTTCAAAGCACAACCCAGTAACAGATGTACCAGTTAAAGTCTATCAAACTAACTTTCAATGTGCTCAGAAGAAACTTTTTGAATTCTTAAATGTGCTCTCCAATGTTGTCCCTCCCAATGAGATTTGTATGGGTCTGTAATGGAAAAGAGTACGTCGAGAATGATTGTTCACAAACTTTTATTTCAGCACAACATTGTGTAGAAGGTCTTATGAATGTGAAAACATTACTGATATTGGTGGAAAATTGATGGGACAATTAGAAGCTATATCCAAGTACATTAACTCATATCCAACTACATGTCTTGATATCAAACAGCAAAATAACCTTTCTCTCTCAGGTTATTACACAATACGAGCTCCTAATGGTTCTCTTATATCAGTCTATTGTGATATGGAGGTAGTAACTGTGATGATACAGTAGGCTGGATGAGAGTAGGCTACCTCAACATGAGTGAACCTAATGCTACCTGTCCTTCTGGACTAACCCTACGACAATTTTACAACATAGATCATGGAGTTTGTGGTCGGACCAATGTCTTCATCTATATTTTACTCTGCTCATGGCATTTATTATAGTAAAGTCTGTGGTCAAATAAGAGGTTATCAGTTTGGCGCACCAGATGGATTCCACCTTTATATGCTTCTAATGCAATTCCCAACATTGATAATTGTAACACATATGTTGATGTGGTTTACTATTACTTATGGTAGTAATCCTCGTAAACATATCTGGACTTATGCTTGTGGTGTAAGGGAAGATTATGATTATAAACATTCATGTCCATGTAATAATGGAAGTTTTTGGCACAACATCGCCTAATTTTGTAGGCAACGACTACTTCTGTGAATCTGAAAGTATGGGATTGCCAATCCTGTCTTATACTCTAATGACAATTTTATGGGATGGTCAACAATGTGGAGGATTAGAAGGACCATGTTGTACTAATCCTAAAGATGCCATGGTTTTATAAAGACTCTCAATGAGACTACTAGTGAAGATATTGAATTAAGAATGTGTGGTAGTGAAAATCCATCAAATAATGAAGATACTCCACTGGACATTATTGAACTTTATATTCGATAAATTAATTTGCATTTTCATGTTTTATGCTTATTTTGTTTACTTTATTGCTGATTAAACTGTTAGTATTGTATGTAGTTATAAACTTTTTGCTGACATTTTCTAAAGAACCTAGCTTTTGCTAATAATTCATTTATTGCAAAACTTCATATAGACTGTATTCGTAATTTTTTCTTTTAATAAACAACATTATGATTACTTTTTGATCAAAATAACATTACTACATGCACTTGTATAACCACATATTGGTCAACCATGTATTAACAAAAAATAACAATGTATAGTGTGTAGATATGTCATATTATAAATAAAGATGCCATGGTTTATAAAGACTCTCAATGAGACTACTAGTGAAGATATTGAATTAAGAATGTGTGGTAGTGAAAATCCATCAAATAATGAAGATACTCCACTGGACATTATTGACTTAGATCAAACTTAATTATATTATGCAATACTAATTAATTTGAACTTGTTTATGCTTTATACTTAATTGTTTTGCAACTGTTATTGCTGATTAACTGTTTAGTATTGTATGTAGTTTATAAACTTTGCTGACATTTTCTAAAGAACCCTAAACAATGTAGCTTTTGCTAATAATTAAAAGATGCCATTTATTGCAAAACTATCATATAGACTCAAAGAATGAAGATACTTCACTGGACATATTGAATTTATTCTTTTAATAAACAATACATTATGGTTACTTAAGTGATTACTTTTTGATCAAAATAAAAAAACTTCAATGACTGTACTACTTTTAATAAAACAACACTTGTATAACCACATATTGGTCAACCATATTATTAACAAAAAATAAACAATGTATAGTGTGTAGATATGTCATATTATAAATAAAGATGCCATGGTTTATAAAGACTCTCAATGAGACTACTAGTGAAGATATTGAATTAAGAATGTTGGTAGTGAAAATCCATCAAATAATGAGATACTCCACTGGACATTATTGAACTTTATATTGATAATTAATTTTGCATTTTCATGTTTTTATGCTTATTTTGTTTACTTTATTGCTGATTAATGTTAGTATTGTAGTAAGTATGGGATTGCCAATACTGTCTTATACTCTAATGACATTTTATGGGATGGTCAACAATGTGGAGATTAGAAGGACCATGTTGTACTAATCCTAAGATGCCATGGTTTATAAAGACTCTCAATGAGACTACTAGTGAAGATATTGAATTAAGAATGTGTGGTAGTGAACACCATTCATTTGAAGATACTCCTCTTGATGTTATTGAACTTTATATTCAATAATTGCTTTGAACTTGTTATGCTTTTATACTTAATTGTTTACTTTATTGCTGATTAATGTTAGTATTGTATGTAGTTTCAAACTTTGCTGACATTTTCTAAAGAACCTAGCTTTGCTAATAATTCATTTAATTACAAAACTTCATATAGATTGTATTTGTAATTGTGTTGTACTTTTTCTTTTAATAAAGACTTATTTTGAAATTAAGACTTTCATAAGCATGTGTTTTAATTGCACAATAACAGTTGGTTGATTGAGATGTGGTTTATATTATATGCAGATATTATGTTTGTCCATCTCAAAGTCACATGCAACTTACATACTTTGAAAGTAACATTATGATGTTAGGAATGGTATCACTCACTATCCACAGTGACCTTTCTTTTTTATCAAATTTGCAACAGTGTAAAAATATAATTGGTTGATTTAACCACTTAACCCCATATACAGGTTGCATGTACATACATATCAAATTATTTAATGTGATAAAGTAAACCTCATGTACAATTTTCATATGTTACTAATACAGTAAACATACTATGAATTAGCTATTCATGTAGATAATGGTTATTATAATTGTAATGATGAGATGTTGATCCAGAGCTGTTACCATTAAAATTCATGTGTACACTTCAATGGTATTTTGTAGGATCCATACAACCAAAATTATATGAGTTTGTTAAAAATACTAACTCATTTTACCAGTGGTATATACATGAATACAATCTCTGTTTGCTGTTTATGAAAAGGAACTATAGCTGTAAATTATCAATTACTATTTCAAACATTAACCTGCTCTCTCTCTCTCTATATATATATATGTATCACTATAAAAATTGATTAGTTGATTTAACTATACATGGTTATAAAGTTACATTTGTAAAAGTAAATTTAACACTATTTAGGTACTTTGAAAATGACTGTTTATGTAGCTATGTAAGCAATAATACATTAGTAATTAAAACAATAATACTTTTGATCAAGATAACATTACTACATGCACTTGTATAACCCCATATGGTCAACCATGTATTAAACCAATAAACAAACAATGTATATATGTCCCCATTATAAATATTAGTGCAAAAGTCAATCAGTTATTTTAACAATATATGTATTTAACATGTGTGGATTAGTCTGGAATCTAGAATTTATATGAATTACTCATTGTATAATTTGTTGTTATGTTATACAAAGCAACAGATTATACACAGTGAGTAATTCACATGAATTCTAGATTCAATAGCAATAATGTGTTCATTACTTAAATATTGCAAAAAAGGATTAAAGGAGATAAAAATATTATGCATAGTAAATTGAAGTGATTTAGAAGAAATTATTTCTCTCTCTCTAGAACCAGAGACATACCCAATGAATATACAACAATGATAATTAATACAATGTACAATATATTATATGTATACAATGTAACAATGTATATTAGACAATACACTATTATCATGGCTTGAACTGTTTTCTCTTTGTTCTTCCTCTATGGTTTGTGCTATAGTATCCATCTTTGTGGATCCCTCTCTGCTATATCCTCCATTGGTTTAACTGGAAACATCCCATAATGTCTAATCCATAATGTCTAACAGGTGTTAACTGAGTAATATGAATTGAATGTAATTAGCTATCTAATCTGAAAAAGTTTATCTAAAATCAATAAAACAACACAGAATTGCAGAAATGTATGAGTCAATGCTTTCTATTTCCAATAGTAAGCTATCTTTCAGCAATTTATCGTCTCTTCTCTTTGAACTATATTTGTCCTTTAGCTTTCCTACCCTGTACTGTAGAATAGTGACTTCAGTCGCAGCTTGTTCTTTTTTGAAGAGTTAAACCATTTCATAGAAGTTAGGGTGTGCCTTTCTCGCTATTCTTTTTAACCTAACGTGTCATCTGTCCAGTTTGGTCAAATTAGTCAGAGAACTATCTCATCTTGTCACTATAGACATTATGGGAATTAGACATTCTGGAAACGACCTTAAGGTTCAACTTCTGATAACTCTCTATATAATACATTAAAATATAGTACCTATCTGTCCCATTTTTTCATCTGTCCATTTCATTCATTTATATTTTGTCAATGAACCTACCCATTCATCTATCTATCTATTCACTAACGATCCTTTATTTATTGTCCTTTTCATATATCTTTTATCTTTCTCTAATTATTGTTTGTATTTTTCTCTTGACAAACCTAATCTATTAGAGAGCAGAATGATTTCTAAACTCTAGTTTGAACAACTTCTCAAAAACACAGCATGACTTTATTGTAGTCCTGCATTTTTTATTTGCTAATATTGTCTGAGGGATAGAGGAAAAAGGAACATGTGTTTACATAAAAAATACTTAAATACTTACTTGTCATTTTCTGAAATGAGCCTGTTTCCAAACTTACCTGTCCTTGTTCAAATTTAAATTAGAAGAGTTCATTTCTCTGAACATTAGAGTTAATATTGTTCTATCAAGTAGTCTCCTAAAAGACTACAAATGTACGTTCATATTGCACTGTGTATTTAATATTATACCGCTTGCCAATTGATAAAAGATGCCACACCCCTTTCTTGTATGATACAGTGTTACCTGAATCCCATAATTTCATTTGAAGATGGACAATAAAGATTATGTATACTCATGTAACTAAAAATAAATATAAGTGTGTGTAGTTAATAATTGATTGGTACCTGGGCTTTCACTACATAGTGACACAGGACTGGTGAGAATTTCCCCTTCAGATATTACAGTCACTAAAGAGCTCTTTATCTATTCTTAATGACAGCAATTTACAATATTAACGTGTGTATCATACTTGATAATTCACGAATTAGACATTACAGTTTGACGAAAGGGTTAAAAAGATCAGATGTGTGGTGGGGCTTGGCACGTGAGCCTCACCTAGTAGCACACCGGTCGCTCTATTGTCTCAAATGAAGAAGCTATGGCTACAAAGATCTTTCTTTGATAAGATATTAGAAGAGAAAACATTGTGTCTCTTCTGGTGAGTAGATCTGGTTTACATGGTATAATGTGTGTCCATTATTTTTTACAGGAATAGACACCTTACTATGGTAGCCATTATTATCTTTGGTGCCATAATGACACACTATCACAGAATCTGATCAATCCTGTAAATGTGTCAATGTTCTTATTTAGTGAGAGGTGTATCTTTGAAGTAACACAATGAAGTAATGGAGACAATGAAGAGTTATCCTTGATGAGAAGAAAACAACTCTGTTATCTGATATACGTACAGCAGTGTCTTCAGATTCCAAGAAGTTGAACGTGTTAGCTAAAATACTGTCCAAGTTTGAGGATCTATATGAAAGAATTATCAGTGAATAGTAGTGAGATATCATTAATTTTCTTAATTTAATTTCATATTTCATTATTAAAGGTTAAAAATTTTCTGATGACGATAGCTAATGACATCGTACAAGAGGCAGTAACAATCAATTTATTGTGATCTGAAGATATTGCTGTATGTATGGCAGATAAGACCGTTTTTTAAATGTCATCAACCGAACCTTCTATGTCTCAAACATACAAACTGTTTCTTCACTGATACATCTCTCACGATATAAGATTTGGACACTTTTGATCAGACACTATCCATAAAGGATGAAGCGAGTAATGCTTGTTTCAGTAGGTTAGATATAAGTTAACACATAGTAGATAATGGATCTTTCACTCAGCAGCTACAAGACAAATGTAAAACCTTTTTTCATGTTGGTATGCAATAGTGTTTTCTTCAATGACCTCCTTTCTCAAAGCATCCAAACATGTTTTTCTCATAGCATGTGTTTAGAGCCACAATTTAAATTCAAATCCTCTTCCAGACTTGGAATGTGGGTCCTTCGAGTTGTACTATGATGTAACTTCTAGTCTGATGATGACATCACTATGTGTCAAGTGAGTTAATAATGGTAGTGTGAATTAATGCCTTATTTTATTGATACTATAGGTTGGATGTAAGTTAAACACATAGTAGATAATAGAGCTTTCCACTCAGCAGCTACAAGACAAATGTAAAACCTTTTCATATGGTATGCAATAGTGTTTTCCTCAATGACCTCCTTTCTCAAAGCATCCAAATAGCCCAATTTAAATTCAAATCCTCTCCCAGACTTGAATGTGATTCTTCTAGGTGTGGTTGTACTATGATGTAACTTATAGTCTGATGATGACATCACTATGTGTCAAGTGAGTTAATAATGGTAGTGTGAATGTATGCCTTATGTTATTGATACTAGAGGTTGGATGTAAGTTAACACATAGTAGATAATAGAGCTTTCACTCAGCAGCTACAAGACAAATGTAAAACCTTTTCATATTGGTATGCAATAGTGTTTTCTTCAATGACCTCTTTTCCTCAAAGCATCCAAATAGCCACAATTTAAATTCAATCCTCTCCCAGACTTTGAATGTGGATTCTTCTAGGTGTGAGTTTGTACTATGATGTAACTTATAGTCTGATGATGACATCACTATGTGTCAAGTGAGTTAATAATAGTAGTGTGAATGTATGCCTTATTTTATTGATACTATAAGGGTGTGGTTTATCAGTTCATATATCTTTCTATATATATATCAGTTGATTATATATTTTAATTTGTCAGATGCCACTGCAGGTGGACAACACCTAGCATCTGATACATTTGAATCAGTTGAAATTGAGTCTCTTGTCTGCTATAACTATGCTTGTTATATATACTTCCGAGGAGAACCTTTTGATGTAGGAAACAGAAACAGTTAGCTCCCAAACGCATTGTCACAAGCAGAATATTCTCATCACGGTATATATTTGTGTGTATTTTCTTAATCAAAGTATTATGTAATTTATATCATAGGGGTGTGGTTTATAAGAAAACCAGTTTATGAATTATTAATATGAATATAATCAATAGATAAGTGTGTTTAAATATTACATAGTATAATTAGAAAACTCTGTGTGGAGAGCAATATGACATTCATGTGATATAGTTTTTTTGTTCATGATATTAGTTTACATAAACATTACTTATTAATTTATGGATTATATCACATCAGTCATTATATTCCATGTAGCATTTCTATGGTACTATACAACATTCAGCACTGGTCTTAACTTGTATCTGTGATAACTGGACTAGAAATAATTACATTGAATAGGATTATAACAGAAATGACAAAGAAGAGAATACACAATCACAAATCAAAAAAGTGAACATGTGTCTGACCAAAACCCACTAAGCATGCTCATTGTATAATTATATCTATAACACAATAATGACAAATTAACGCCAATTAATGCAGTAATTCAATATACTACATTCCTTCCCACTTAGATTAGGGTGTCTAAAAGTACCTGTCAGGAGGTCTTCGATTACATGTAGGACAATGTGAATTGAATGAAAACGATGGAGGAGTATTGAATGCTGTAGAAGTTGATTGTTTTTGGAATTTGAAGGTAAAGCAATAACACCAGTATTGGTTGATGTAACAGAATCTTTAGCAGGCGTAAAAATTTCAATTGCGTCATCATCATTCAGCTCAGAGGATGTTTTTATGCCATTGCTTTTAAGAAATAGTTGGAACTCTTCAGGGCTGAACTGAGGACCATTGTCTGAGACTAATTGATCTGACAAGCCCTATCTGTAAACACGTTTCTTAGTATGTCAATTGTCTTTGAAGTCATGGTTGAGGTCATTTCAAAGTCTTCTGATAACGGGCATCAACTATAATAAAATAAGTTTTACCATACAGTGGGCCACAAAGTCACATGGATTCTAATCCAAGGCTTAGCAGGCCCACACCATGGATTTATTAGTGGTGATTTAGGAGGAGATGGCTTTGACAGATAGACAATCTCACACATGATTTTACCAAGGTGTCTATATCAGAATCTACTCTATTTTCTATCCTTTGGTGGAATATTTTAACAACTAAAATCCTAATTCCCACACTCTAACCGGAAACATTCGCTTCATGCCATTCTACGAGACAGCTCGGGTGCTCATTGAACAATGGAAAGTAGAATTGGAATTGCTGCCTTCGGCTTCCATAGCTTTTGTATTAATATGTGCCTCAACTATAATTGAAGTTAACGCTTTATTGAATATTTTAAAGTTCGTACTAGAGGTGGAGTCGATTTTTATCATACTGCAAATGCAGAGCAAGGTACATTTACAACAAGCATTGTAGTAATTTTTTGTTTGCTCAATTTTAGAGTCAATTCGTACTAGAGGTGGAGTCAATTCTGATCATACTGCAAATGAGTTTGTACAGAACAAGGTACATTTAGAACAAGCATTGTAATAATTTGTTTTGCTCAATTTTAGAGTCAATTTGTACTAGAGGCAGAGTTAATTCTGAAGATCGTACTAGAGGTGGAGTCAATTTTGAAGTTCATACTAGAGGTGGAGTCAATTCTGATCATATTGAAAATGAGTTTCTACAGAAATAAGGTATATTTAGAACAGCATTGAAGTAATTTTGGTTTGCTCTCAATTTTAGAGTCAATTTGTACTAGAGGTGGAGTCAATTCTGAAATTTGTGCTAGAGGTTCTGATCATACTGGAACTGGAGACAAGGTACATGTATATGCAAGCAATTCTAGCAATAACCTTATACTTTTGAAAAGATTTTGGATGTCAAGATGGACATGTTTCACATCCCAAGGCAACGTCTTGGATCTCGTGTTTGAAGGGTGAATTTGTTGTGCATTGTGTTTGTGTTGCAGTTTCATATATGAAAAGCAAAGTCCTTTCTATTTGTGATCAATGTCAGTAGATGTAGTTATACTGCAAACGATAAATAAGTGGGCTCCTGATTTTTAGCGATGGGGGGGCGGGTCCGTGTTGAAGTTCGTGTTCAGGATAGCTGGAAGATAAGGTATCTATTGTTGGAGTAAATACCTGCTTAGAGTTAATGAAAATACTTAATATAGTCGTCTGTCCTTTGGTGGGTGAGTAGTAGCCGGCCGTCTGCAAAGTTGGAACGTTCGTCTGAATGTTAAATTCTAAGACCTGTATTTGCGTTGCATGGTGACGATATCTGGTGATTTTTTAGTATAAGTAGTTCGAATAGCTCTAACTGGTGAAACTCAAATTTATTCTACTGCAGAGTGGTAGCGTCCGGTTTATGGGTGTGGTCAATAATTGCCCGTTTACTCTTAAATGTATACATGAATTTTACTTGGTGATACTAAATATTCATAACATGTTTAATTTAGTATATAGTATATTTGAAGCTATATAATACTGCCGCAAAAATGCCATTCTATATTTCACCACTCGTTTCTGGACTGAACTAAAAAAAGCTTATAATGAATATAATTGTTATTTCTTGTCTGATTACTGGTCTACAAATCGTGGCTAGTGAGAGCTCTTCTGTTTGTATGGCTGACTGTACTAGTCTACTACTCCACGTCCTCCCTCACTCTATGAACAATACTGTTGTATATTCCTAGTAACAATGGAAAGACATTCACTGTGAAAGAAAATGATCAGTGAAGATGATTCTCTGTTCATCTACAATACCTACATCTTGTAGAAAATATATGTACTCTTGTAATGCCTTGCTACAAATCTTTCCTGCTGCTACATCAGTTATTACAATGTCAGTTTAAGTAATGGTAGTATTACACTGTTTATTGTGATATGGAGGGTAGTAACTGTTGATAATAAGGGAGGCTGGATGAGAGTTGGATATCTCAACATGAGTGAATCTGGTGCTTCTTGTCCTTCTGGACTAACTCTACGACAATTTAACAACACAGATCATGGGCTTTGTGGTCGACCATATCTTCATCTATTTTTTAACTCTTCTCATGGCGTCATTACAGCAAAGTTTGTGGTCGAGTAAGAGGTTATCAGTTTGGTATACCAGATGCATTTTCCACCTTTATATGCTTCTAATGCCATTCCAAGTATTGTAATTGTAACACATATGTTGATGGTGTTACTATTACTTATGGGAGGAATCCTATAAACACAATCTGGACTTATGCTTGTGGGTCAAGAGAGACAACAGGAGAAAATGAATCAATACGTCCCTATGTTTGCCCCATGTAATAGTGATAGTAATGGTACATATGTACCAGAGTGGGTTGTTAGTGACTACTATTGTGAAGCTGGATTACATTCATCACAACTTCACCACGAAGTCTTATTTTCGAATGATACATTGTGGGATGGACACCAATGTAATGGAAATGAAGGACCATGTTGTACTAACCCCTAAGATGCCATGGTTTTAAAGACTCTCAATGAGATTACCACTGAGGATATTGAATTAAGAATGTGTGGTAGTGAAAATCCATCAAATGTGAAGACACTCCACTGGACATTATTGAACTTTATATTAGTAACTAATTTACTATGAATAGCCTATTCATATATATAATTATAATTAGAACTTTAAAAATTTAATGATGGAATGCTAAATTATAACTACTTAATTCATACATTACACTTTTTGATGTACAGTGTGGAATACATACAACCCAAAATGTACATGAACAACTAATATATTTAGCAGTGATATGTGTGATTACAGCTCAATTTTTCATCAAACTATTATGCAATAGGAGTCCCTAATTATGATTATATTATTTAAGTCTATTGTGATTAATTAGGAGATTATAAATGTAATTATCAAACTGGAGAGTGTTAGCCATATTGCATAGTAGAGTTAAATACATTTTATTAACAGAAACCTTGCTGCAGTAATTGTTTCTTGTCAAGTAAAATGGCAGATCATAATCTAAAGGTTGGTGGTTTTTGATCTTGCTAAAACTTCATAGTCAAGATTACTATTATTAGGTTTTAGAAGAGAGAGTGTGTGTTTTGTATCTCACCATTGTTTAAGTGCATTGTACAAATTAATATGTCATTTTAACAATTAATTTGTAGCTTAGATAGATGGATTACTATGAAATATAAATTCTTGCAAATTGTTCACTATAATTCTCAATATGTTGTATGTTTAACATGGTGAATTACAATAGAATGTGCACTACGAAAAATTTCAGTTAATTGATTTTTTTTGGATGGTTGTTTTCAATTGCAACTGTAACAACCATTGCATAAGTTGGAACAACCATTATAGTAGTAGTGGTTATAACAAACAATTTTATTGAGTTATTTTAACAATAATTGTAAAGCTATTTTAAATACTAAAGTATGTTAGATCAACATTTTTATTGAGGTTGTTGTAAGAATTTTTTTAAGTCACCTAACTATTCTGGTATGTTAAATCAACTTCTTTGAGTTTGTTTTAAACATTTCAAGGTATTTTAACCATCAAGTATGTTATAGTAACCACTTTTATATAGGTGTTCCGAACATTTCTAAGTCACATTAACCATTTAAATAATGTTAATAGCTATTTTTGTACATTAATTATGTTGAAACAATCAGTATTGCACAAGGTTGTTTTTTTACACTACCTCAATAATAGAATATTAGTAATAACAATGGTACAAAGGATTGGTTGTTCCAAGAAAATATATAATAGTACTGAGTTTACTGGAATGAGATCCATCATCAAATCAATTCTGAACGATACTTACAGAAGTTACTTGTAACAGCTAAATAGGTAGTAATCTTTTTTCCCTTCTTGGCATTCAACCCCAAAAACAAACTCTTGCAAAAAGATGAGGAATTCCTTTGACTGGTTAGAATATTCCCTGTTAAAAACAAAGTATAGGCTAGGAAATAAGAAAATGCTTTGCTACACTGATTAGTCTGAAACAGGAGATTATTTTCCACAACTAGAAAGAATTGTGTTACTGGAAAAAATATGATACAGGAGCAGGTCATTTTTGACCTGTTGTAAAACATCATATATGGTCTTCATGCTCTATAAATTGAATACATGTTACAAAATTTAGCACAATGCCATTCCTACTTAAATTCTTCATAGATGTGAACAAGAGGACTATCATCATTCTTTCTGGAAGCAATTTCACAGCCTGACTTAAAACTACTTTCTCATCAACTTCATCATCATCTAAAACTCATTAGAGTATAGCACAGTGTCAATAAACTCTAACCTGCATAATTCTGCTTGTCTTTTTCATATGATTTCAAGTGACTACCAGCCAAGTGATCACAGTACTTGAGTATAGCAGGAACCCATTTGGCTCGCCATCCTGCCATGTATTTTTTAGGACATCCTTCTTCTGGTAAGATTTAGTAGAGCTCTTGTTCTCTAGCTGTGTAGTCAAAAACATTATACAGTTATTTGTCACTTACACAGTAAGTTAAACTAAATCCTTTATACATAGAGAGGAGCACTTCAACACTATCACCTAGATTCCAATATATATTCCCGCCCGACTAGAAAATGTCTTTCTCATAAGTGCTTGTACCATATCCTTCCTTTGATCTCCTGTTTCCAATTCTTTCCCTCCAAAGCTGTCTTGTCAGGTTGACAGGATCATCACTTGCATTGAATCCTCAGGTAGAAGTCCTGACTTGACAAGACCGGGACGACCCCTTTTTAGGAGTACTACTACTTTCTGCATCCTGTTTTCCTGGGCAGAGACTGTTTCGGGGGAGTTACCATTGTGGACTCTTTCAATTAATTTCTTCTCTCCATGATCCCTTATGACAGAAAATACAACAGTAAAAACTACACAACAACAACAACGTAACTTTACATATCCTATCATCCCTTGCCCTTTTGTCATGTCTGCTAGACACGTGTATTTAGCAACCAATTTTTTGGCTACAAGTGTGGCACAAGTGTTTGTCAGTTCGTGGGTTAACACAGTACACATCTGGTAACTAGGTCTCTCACTATTTCATTTCACACACTGTGAGTCGTAGTTTTTTTTGTTTGTGTATCAAGGTCACCATTTAAACATGCCATGTTGCGCCGCCATATTAACAGAGTGTCATTGGAATGCTAGACACAGAGGTCGGCCTGTGATTGGTGTTTCTGAGAACAAAGAAGCAGTGTCCATCAGAGTCAGCATCAAAACTTCTCTGTAAGGGCTAAAGGGGCCATAAGAGTATGTATAACCATGGCAAAAAATCTTTTGTATGGATTGGATCTGGGAATTTGACTCTCTAATCTGTGACAAAACAATGTGCCTTATGGTGAATACTCTATCGTCTTTGCCTACCACTCAGTGCAAACGCAAGATTTTCTTAATAATTCCAATCCCCCTAGTTTACCCAAATTAACGTTGAACTGTCATCAGTTTGAATTCCAAAAATGCAAGTCCATCAATCTCATTATCTACAGAAATATGCTAGTAAAAGACGACTCTTTCAGGAGTATACGTCATGTATGCAAGTGAACGTCAGTGTAGAACGACTAGATGTATATCTTATGTAAGCCCATTGTGTTTCATGCTTTGCTATATATATATATATCATTATTCATATGATATATATATATATATATATGGTACATTTTTATATATGCATGTTTTAAACTCACCTTCAAACTTCTCACAAACCTCTCTAGAAATACCTTCACTCTCCACCATTCAGATACCTGATGAAGCTAGATGATGATAGTCTCAAACAGCTAATGAGCGCTGCTGAGTGGAAATGGTGCTTTTCTTGCTTTTCCAAGGTTAGAAGTTGATGTCAGTTCCAATTGATGCCCTTTACAAGATGTTTATATGCTTTTTGATATGTGCAAATCTCTTTCCCTCCTTCTTTTTAAACTTCACTGTCAGTCACATCAGGCTAGTTCATTCCAAAAGTCCAGACTTTCTTACAGTTTGTCCATTTGTCCCATTGTGGTGTTTCCTCCTTCACTACATTCCCTTCCTATAACAGTCACATTAAGATCAGCGTTCTGAAATGGGACTGTCTTTGGCCAAATCCTTACAACCCTCCTGAAAACCTCCTAATAGCACAGAGTCCACCACAATCACCAAACCCCAC